>NC_051180.1:116455860-116700873 GCF_013339695.2 Rhipicephalus sanguineus
TTCGAACTTTGCCAAGACACCGTCAACGTCCGATTGAAAGTGGTCCCTAGATTTTTTAATATGCTTCACCTCATCACACACCAGTTTTGCGGCAAAGCTGCCTTTCAAGCTCTGCTACGGTCGCAAATGTACTAACTCGAGAAAACGCTGGTTTCAACAGGGAGATGAAAGATGTGGCACGGGGGGCTCAATTAATGCTGTTTTGGACCTGAAATTTGCGCAGGAAGTTCGAAAAATCGGAAGCCGAAGCTTTTTAGCATCTAAAATTTCAGATGTTCTTATCTATCGACATCTACGAGGCATATTTGGAACTATGGACTTGAAGGGAGCACACCCTTGTGTGCCACATCACTTGGGCTTCCACAAAAGTTGAGAGAGGAGGAGAGGCTGAGGAAATGGTATCTTTGCCTATCACGTGTAAAGTGTTGTCGGCAACACTTTGGTCACACCAGATCATGTACATAAACAGAATTCGGCCTCTACATTGCCTCATTCTTGATAAGACAACTATGAAACACCACCCTGCCAGTGCTTCATCAACCTAGCGAAAAGAAACACTTTCATGTTGTTATCTCATAAGAATATGCTTAGGAATCCTCATAACTTTTTTTTCAGCAATTTCGCTTCGAAGTACTAAAAAATATTCTAGAAATATTCGAGAAATATTCGAAAAATATTCGATTCGATTTGATTCGTACTCACACTTCAATATTCGAATTCGCTTCGCACCCAAAATTTTGCTATTCGCACAGCTCTAGTGTTAACATATGTAATACAGTGCGGCAGAAGAGTAAAACGACAACCAGTCATCACACTATGCTAATTCCGCAAAGAGTGTGTGGTTTAATGCTTCCCACCCATTGCAAAGTGCTCAGCTATAATTCTTCATCGTCATCAGCCACAGCACAAAGCGCGCATAATGCTTTACAGATGTGTAGCGGGTACCACGATTCTCCGAAGCTTGGCGAAAAATGGCATAGTGGGGACTTCGCTACTTCAGAAAAATTACGATGATTTATGGCGTAGTGGGTACCTTGCATGTGCACTTGTATTAGTTGCCCCAAGAGACTCTCCAACGGGCTCTACAAAGTCCGCTCTTCCAGCTTTTGCTGTGACTGTGCTGCGCGTTCCGCGCAGGCCTGGTGATCTTTTTATTAGAACAGCGGTCTCGCACATCAGAGAGTACATTCGTTGACGTGCTGCTTCTGAGATCGTGCTCACTCCCTTGACACAAAGCACTGAGCCCACTAAAAAAATTCTAATTGAATTTTGAGAAAATAAATACCATGACTTTGAAGGGTATACTGGTTTGTGCAGTTGGTAGCAATTCGTGGTACAGCTACTTCCGCTCCTGAAGAACGTGTTTTACCCTTGTCCCGCTTTCTTAAGAGGAAGGCAAGTAACTACATCACAAATCCAATGTTTTTTTATGATTACCTTAACTTCAAATTTTTGCATAAAAAAACGTTACGAACCGTTACGGAACAGAAACGGAACGGAACTTTTTGCGGTGGAACGAAACTAAAACCGAAACGAAAAACATTTCGTTCCAACACCCTGGTTTGGCGACACTGCTTTCCCGTTTCCTGTTCAAAAGGACTTCTTGATTGCCTTGTACATTGATTGCCTTGGCTGCGGACCGCGCGGAAATGCGTCACAGTTCTGTGTGCTGACAGAGTCGAGCGTTGCACATGCTAGGTGGTGATAGTTGCATCCGGTGGCTTGTCATTTCTGGAGAGCTCTCTCAAACCGAAACTGAGACTGGTCGGTAATGAGGAGCCTGTGATGAATTATCTGTTGTATGCTGCGGCAAACGACAGTCTGCTGTGCTATGACTAAAAGGCTTCCAGCAACACATTGCGGCAAAAAAAACGAGGCCAAAATTTTTGTCAGTATTCCTTTAAATGTTTCTTGCCTCTCGGTGGCTGTTGAATGTGGTAGAACATTTTAAAAGGCATTCAATCATAGTGAAACTGTACCTGTAGTGCATGTAACAACAGAATAGAAATCGCATAAGTATGAAACTTGATTTCCTGTAAATGTTATCCTATATCTCGTGATTAAATTCTGACTATAGGGGTGCAAAAGTGTGGCCCAACAGTGATAAGTGCAACAACCCTGTTTACGAGGCTTTTTTTTATTGTTGAGAGAAGGCCATGTTTTCCTACATATGTCCATGAAAACTACATGTCATGACTCTCTGCACTCGGCACTTTTTAGTCATTAAATTTTTGCTTTCTTAATTTGCCCCCTATGTAAGAACAATCTTTCTGCAGTGTCTAGGTTAATACTTCTCCCTTTTGCCTCCATGCCTATGTGCGTTAACTGCATGTCTGCGCTTAACATATTGCGAAGCAAGTTCGCTTCCTTGCTGCAATATTTTGCACAGAAGTGGCAGAGGAGAGATAAGGTTTGCATTCCGTCTTTATGAACTTTTCAAAAATGATTCATAAAGTGTCGGACTTAAAGAAAAGAAAGGCAAGTTGCCGTGGATTTTTGAATAGTCTTGAGCAAGTAATTAAGAGCAATTTTCCTTTCTGACAGCCAGGGGCTCCGGAACCGGGGGGGGGGGGGGCAGTGGGCGCCATCGCCCCCACAGGTTCAAAACCAGTGGGGGCATGCCCCCACACTCAAAGCTGCTCCTCCCCCCTCCCCTCGCCTTTTTCTCTCCTGGTACCAACCGTGTGGCTAGAGACCCCTTTTGACTAGCTAGTGTGCTCTCTTCCTTCAACAAACGAAACAAAATCTTCTGGAAGCCTGTGACTTCTGACACTCTATTTGTCGGTGATTTTTCTACGTAAAAAGCACCGCCTGTTTTCGTCTGGTTCAACGTATCTTCTGTCCTGAAGTGGTTCTTGAGGAGGTAAAGGCCGGTACTCTATTCTGCAGCTCTTGCAGGAGCACGCCTAAGCACCACGACTCTAGGATGCCTCTCGTTCTCTCCTTCTTTTTTTCTTGCTCCTAGCGAAACCTATTAAAAGCAATCAATGATAAGAGGTCGGTGTAAAGCTTGTTCCCACGTGAGCACGATTTTAACCATGAACCTATCCAGAAACGTTTTTCTGGGGGCTCTTACCTCCCTTTATCGCTGTTCTTTCGTGTGTTTATATGCGCGCGCGTACAATACACATACAAAATGCAATAATTTTGGGGCGGTGGTAGTGGGGGCGGGGGGGGGGGGCTGATGTTGAACCCATCTAAACCTCCTACTGGCTTCGCCATTGAAGTTGTCGCTTGAAATGTTCGTTTTCTTCCTGTTCGGCCCATACCACCTTCGCTCCTCCACACATAATGACCGCAGTGAAAATCAGATAGGCAAAAGCGCGGCCCACGGTCTTGTCACTGAAGTGTTTTGATCACCAGGGGGCTCCGGAACCGGGGGAGCGGTGGGGGCCTCAAAACCAGTGGGGGCGCGCCCCCTACTCAAGGTAACACCCCCCTCTCTCGCCTTCTTTCCCCCTTGTACCACGTGAGGTTAGAAACTTTGACTAGTTAAATGGCGCTCCCTTCCCAAACGATACAAAATCTTCTGGAAGCCTGTGACTTCTGACACTATATTTGTCGATGCTTTTTCTGCGTGAACAGCACTGCCTGTTTTCGTCTGGTTCAACGTATCTTCCGTCCTGAAGTGTTTCTCGAGGAGGTAAATGATGGCGCTCTATTCTGCAGCCAATGCAGGAGCACGTCTCAGTGCCATGACTTCAGGATGCATCTCGTTCTCTCCATCTTTCTTTGCTCCTATCCAAGCCCATGAAAAGCAATAAGATAAAAAGGTAGGTGTAAGCTTGTTCCCACTTAAGCACGATTTTAACCATGAACTTACCCAGGGGCGTAGCCATAAACATTTTTCCGGCCGGGGGTCTGACCTCCCTTTATATATGTTTATGCGTGTGTTTGTAAGGGTGCGCGTATATAGACACATACAAATTGCAATAATTTTGGGGTGGTGAGGGGTTGAACATCCCAAACCTCCTACTAGCTTTGCCACTGAACTCATCGCTTGAAATGTTCGTTTTCTTCCGGTTTGGCCAAACACCTTGGTTCTTCCGCACATACCGACTGCAGGGAAAATCGGAAAGGGCAATCGCGGCCCACAGTTTTGTTGCTGAAAGGTTGCGATCTAGAAGCTCAGGCGTGTCAGCCTCCAAGAACACGGCGAGCTTTGATGGGCAGACGCCGGGGCAAACTGACGATCTGAAAAAAAAAAATAAGCATATAGGCCTTCCTTCTTGCATTTTTTTCGAACCAGTAACTCGTTCACAGACTGCTTTTTTCTATCAAAGTGCGTTCCCCCCTCCTCATTTTTCTCTGTGGATCCGTACCAAACGACGTGTTCCCAGATCAGTACGAGTAGGATGGGCGATGACTATATGACGTTCCTGAAGCAATTTTAAAAAGACTTCGAGGCCTGGGGAGGGTCGCTAGTGTGGGCGTCTTCACTGGAAGGTGGAGTTGTCACTTGTGAACTCACTGTCGCTCACCAAATTAACATTTGCGTTTTTAGTTCGCAAAGTCGTCTTCTCGGAAGTGCTTGCTGCAAACACGTGCGCGGGACTTCGGTTCATTGCCCTTTCTAAACTCAATGAACCATGCGTCATGATGTTCGTTATCCTTGAGTTAAAACCATAAATGTGAAATTACACTCGGCTCCGTTGTATGCGTGGTGCATTATTTGTGGCGCACAGCACCAGAGCACCATGCCACCGAAAACATTGGTCACGCTTTCCAAGCTCTTGTTATTTCTAAATGTCAGTGCACATGAACTGATTGTGAAATGAGGCTGAATAAAGTGGGAAACCTAAAAAAACGCGCTCGGGCCGCCGGCTTCCTGTCATCAGAGCAAGGTTCCGTGAAGCAAGATGGCATCACGTGATCCAACTTAGCACGTCACAACGACTGCAGTACCTGTGTCCTCCAGTGGTGGGCCTCGTGTACAATGACACTTTATAAAGAGATGCAGAAAGTAGAACTGTAGTGGCAAATTATCTTATTACGATCACATTCATGCCATTCTTACTGTGAACTGAGCTTTAACAAGTGAGAAAATATCGAAAAACTTAAGGATATGTACTAACGCCCCTCCACGTTGCTCGTTGTGATCACAAACGCAGTCCGGTCGGGATTTGTCGAGAGCTATTCCTCGTGATATCCTCTACATTCATTTTTATTTTGCTTCTGCCGGTGAGCGCGGTGGTGATAACAGCAGCCAAGGTGTAGTTTTACCACAATGATGTTGACGTCGTTTGTACGAGCGAGCTTCGCAGCGATTCTGCGTCGGACTTCACACACGTGTGCTGCCGCTTTCCCGCAGAGAACTATGGTGCCTCGATGGTTTTGATCACATAGTACATTTCTCCTCACTGGCACCCTCCCTCCTGCTCTTCGGATGCGTGCCGCATTTCACTGCATGGCTCCTCTCTTCACTGCATGGCGCCTCTGCTAGAGTTCTCTAAGAGGAAATTCGCCATAAATAAAAACACAAAATGACAGACCCCCTGCCACCTACAACGGTAGTGATGCAACAGCCAAGGGAGCCACCGACTTTCCGTGGATCGTCGTTTGAAGACCCGGAGAGCTGGCTGGAGATGTACGAGCGACTCGCCACCTTCAACCACTGGGACACTGAAGAGAAGCTGCGCCACGTCTACAAGTTTTACTTAGAAGACGCCGCGAAGACGTGGTTCGAAAACCATGAATCGAGCCTTCAATCCTGGGACCTCTTTCGGACAACGTTCCTCAACACCTTCGCGAGCATCGTCCGCAAGGAAAAGGCCGCTGCTTTGCTGGAGACAAGAGCACAGCTACCGAATGAGACGGTCACTATTGAGGGGGTCCGCTCTATGCACGGCTGGTGCAGAAGCCTAGCTCCGGTCCCAGCCGCAAATAGTCGTACCGTGCACGTGTCAGCGTCCCCTTCCCGTAGTGCGCGTCATCGCAGCTACGACGGGTTCGGGCGAATAAGGCAACAGGCTAGCACAACAAACAACACTTTATTGCTACGCTAGCAATAACGCGTAAAGGTCGCGTGGAGGGATAGCCCGCTCTCGTAGAAAACAAAGGGTAGCACTTACACTTTCGGTGGATGTTCGGCTAGCGGAACTTGGGGCGGTGAGGTGTTACCTCGCAGGTCAGCAGGGCACGAGAGACCGTCTGCCAGTCTGCTCGGTTGTTTTATTCACCTTCCGTGTCCCTCCCTACCACGAGGATTGTTTCCCTCGCAGGGCGAGTTCCCTTTCCCGCGAGCAGGGATGCGAGGATTGGCACGAGGAGTGGCGGGAAAGAAGGGGTTGTCCGGAAAGGGCGATGGTGCTCCTCTCCTAGTGCACGTTCCCTTGGCTCCCGTTAAAGGGGCCCTCCAACACTATTCAACCCCCCCATTTTTTACTTGCGGGTTGCGTAGACTGATGGCTGGGGATAATTTTAGCATAAGTTTAAGCACCGATATCAAATTATTTAGTATTTTAATCACGCGTTGAAGTCGCTACATCGCTGCTGACCGCATCAGCGCGTAGTGGCGCTTGCCAGAACTATTGCGGGCAGAAATGACGAAGATGGGCGCTGGCCTATGATTGGATAAATGTAACGTTAGAAGTAATAACGGCGTTGCATCAAAGTTGAGATTACTATTGTGTTTCGTTTTTCTTTTCTGTGCTTTTTCAATGAACTCCAAATAGCCGCCGTCGCAACAAAAAATATCACTACAACCACAAAGTACGACAGAGGCGCCGGTTGCCATTTCGCCTCTGGTTGCTCTGGCTTTCTTTTTTTTTTTTTTTTTTTGCCTGCGCCGGTCGGATGTCCATATGAAACGCTTGCCCCTCTTCCTTCTTTTTGCGTCTGTACGTTTGCGAGCTGCCTCTTTCCGCATGTGCGGTAGGCTCATGATTGTTGTTGAAACGGTGCAAGTAATCCTCTTCGTTGAATTGTTGTCGCTGCACACTTGTAACTCGTCGGGCTGCTCACCGAACAACCCGCGTAGGGGCGACCGTGTTTAACCGCCCATGCCGCTCCACAAATTCCCTTCTCAGAATGAGAAGAGGGAATGACATGGAATGTCGTTGTAAGGAACAGCAGACAAAGCCTCCCCAGCCTCGCTACGAAGCAGTAGCGCCCGCTCAAGTTCGACAAGTCAGGAGGAACCACGTTTGTTACTATGGCTCCACTGTACTATGGCAACGACGTCAACAATACGTTGGAAAGGAGAAGCAACAATGGTGTGCGAGCTTCCCCTACGTAAGAGCTTTTCATTGGAGCGCCATCCGACGTCACAGCAGAGAGTGAAATGTGGTCACGTGACCCCGCGAAAATCGAGTTGAGGGCAGGCATTTTTTTTCTTGTATTTTGAATTTTCTAAATTGAATAACTTCGTACTGCGTGCCGCTATCGCTGCCGTTCTTGCTGCACTAGTTCGTCCGTACTTCAGTCTACGCAATCCACGAGTAAAAAATGGGGGGTTGAAGAGTGTTAGAGGGCCCCTTTAAAGGGACCCTGAAACGGTTTTTTGAAGTTTTGTCAGCGTTTAGGCAGGAGCATCCCCAAGTCATTCGCACCAGAAATTAAGCGACGCACTGTATACCAAGGCCGCTACGGAATTTATATCTATACCCTCCTCCTCACCAGTGCTATAGTGCCTAGAATATACCAGTGCCTTGCACCCTCAACTCACAGACACCCTGACATCGTCGGCGATCGCAGCGCTCTCTTGATCGCACTCGACGGTTTGAGCTTCGCCCAGTCATGGCCTCAGATATTGTGCGCCGACGGGTTGCGCGCAATCTCGGAGGCCCAACAAAGACGAAGCTCGCGAAATGGTTGATATCTGCTCCGACAGGGGCCGCCACACTACCAGATCTTATTTTATTCTCCTGTACGGCGACAATCTGCAAAAGCACGCGGACAAACAAAAATAATTCGAGAACGATCACCGATAAGCGTAAACTCGGGCAATGTAGTTGTGTCTTCAGGGGTGAAGTTACAGCCACAAAAACGTGGATCGTGGCGTTGAACGGATAGCGAGAGCGCGACGCTCATTGCAGCGACGAGCTGAAGGGATTCCGCTCGCCAGATGCCTCACGAACATTGCACGATGTCGCAGCTGTACAAGTCACCAATTGCTAGACAGGTGGTACTCAACACGGCTAGGGCAATTAGCCCTAAACACTGCCGCTCAGCGCACGTCAACACGGAGTACGTTGTAACACAGGCAGACGACGCTCGCTGCCCACAGGAGATTCAGTGACGTGTACTGGACGTATCCAATCATATCAGCCGCCTGCGTGACGTCGCGCTTCCAATGCGACGCGCACTGGAAGTGGGCGGTTTGAAAACGCGTTTGGCTGAGCCGCTGTGATCGGTGGCGATTCGCAGCTTTAAAGCCTTGTAATAAATTACACAGTTTACGCACATAGCTTAAATCAGTCTGTAAATGATCCTTAGGACTTGCTCTACCGGCTCAATGTGTTCGTACAAAGTCGTCAAAACCGTTTCAGGGTCCCTTTAAGGAAAGGAAATGGGCGCGCGTGCTCTCCCGCACTATCTACACGGAAGAGATGACGCGACTTTGCGTCTCTTCCTCTACATAACCACAAACAACAACCTGGCCGATGCTGCCATGCCTGAGGAAAAAAAGGTCCGCTTCCTTATTCGGGGAGTGAAACAAGACCTCTTTGCAGGATTGGTGCGGAACCCACCGAAAACTGTCACCGAATTCCTAAAGGAGGCTACAACATTGAAAAATCCCTCGAGATTAGGACGAAGCAATACAACCGCTCAACCTTATCGACAGGCTACACCGAAGCGCCCTCGCTAGGCACCGACGACCTACGGGAAACGATCAGAGCGATAGTGCGGGAGGAGCTGCGCAAGCTGTTGCCTTCAGCGCCTGCAGCCTCAAGTGGATTCGATCGCCGACATGGTCCGCGAGGAAATCCAGCAGTCGCTGGGCACCCCCGATGCAACGCAGCCGCAGCTGCAAGCAATGAACTATGTTGCAGCAGCCCGACGCAACGCCCCCGCTCCTCGTCCACGTCAAGACGCCGCGCCGCCGCAACAGTTCTGCCGCCAGACGCTGCCGCCGCCATCACCACCAACGCCCTACCGTCCTCCTGTCGCCCAGCGCTATGCCCCGCGCTACGCCCCAAGGAAGACCGACGTTTGGCGCGCCCCTGACAACCGCCCGCTCTGCTACCACTGCGGGGAGGCCGGCCATACGTACCGCCGCTGCCAGTACCGTCAGATGGGGCTACGCGGATTCGCCGTCAACGCGCCGCGCCCGCAGCCAGGCGAACGGCCTCGCGACATCGACAACTACTTCACCGGAACACAGTGGCAAGAACGACGACCTTCCCGCTCGCCGTCGCCCGGCCGCTGCATGTCACCGCACCGCCAGCAGTACACTGGCCCAAACCGGGGCCGGTCGCCTAGCCCGTATCCGGAAAACTAAGGGCAGCAACCGATGGAGGTGCGGTTGCTGAACGACGAAATGCTGAAGATCCTCCGCCGCCGCCGACGACGCCGCGACGAAGTTCCGAGCCCCCGCCGCACGCCGAACGACGTCCTGAAGACGAAACTTTGCGACCGGAAGCAGACCTGACGACGCAACGCGGCAACAGCGTTGCAAACCGACGTAGCCGTGACCCGACGCCGCGACGTAACCGCAACGCAAAACGGCGGACTAGCGACCTCGACGTTCTGATCGACGGCCACAACGTCACCGCTCTCGTCGATACTGGAGCCGACTATTCCGTCATCAGTGGGCCGTTCGCAGCAAAATTGAAGAAAGTTACGACTGCTTGGGAAGGCCCTGAGATCCGGACCGCTGGAGGCCATCTGATAACGCCGATTGGTGTCTTCACGGCGGGAGTCCCCATCAATAACCGGACTTATCCTGCGAGCTTTGTAATCATACAAAACTGCTCCAGGGATGTGATATTGGAATGGACTTCCTTAGTGACCACGGCGCCGTCTCGACCTGAGGTCTGAGTCGATAACACTAACCTCAGACAAAGCACTCCCGCCCCACGCGACGCCAGGAAACCATTCATTGAATGTGGTAGAAGAGCATGTGACCGTTCCGCCGCGCTTATTTCGTCGGCACTATTTCCGTCGGCACCGAAAAACCTGCGAACCTTGAAGGCGTCATCGAAGGCGATCAGCACCTACTCCTGAACCGATAAATTTGCGTCGCACGAGGTATAGCCGAGCTGCGTGACGGTAAAGCAAAGGTAGTGCTGACAAACTTCAGCCACGAATACAGGCACCTCAACATTGGTACGACGGTTGCCTACATCGACGAATGTGTAGCCGCCAGCGATGCTTTCGCCCTCTTCGATGCTGCCGAACCTGCTTCGACGAATAGAGGTCCCGAACCGGATTTTGACGTCAACCCGAGCCTTCCGAAGGTCAAGCAAGACCAGCTCAAAACCCTGCTCCTGCAATACAATGACTGTTTCTCGTCGTCATCGCGGGTCAGACAAACGCCCCTTCCCACGTAACACAAAAGAAGCTATTTGCCGTCTAAAAGACGTCTTGAACGGCTACCAAAAAGGGCTAATAGACGTCTTGGTCAAGACGTTCCCGTAGCCGACGTCTTTTCGACGTCTAAGGCGTTTTCTAGACGTTTTTGTTTTTTCGGCGTTTTTGAAATTTTGGACTTTCGAAATATAAAATAAACTATTATAACTGTCTTTGCAGCATGTTTGGTCGGCAGCCTGACGGCTACCATAGGAAGATAGAGATTGAAGGGACCGAAAGAGCTCCCGCGAGAGCACTTTCCTGTTTTTTCTCCCACTTCCTATGTCAGTCGTCGACTCGTCGAGCAAGTGACCAAACAATCAAGCAAGATCACTAACATACGTACATACCTGTTCACCCACGCATGTCCTCACTGTTGCATATATAAATTTTCGACGCTGAGTTTACTCGCGTTTATTGCGGACCGAATCAAGTTGTTACGGTCGCTCATATATGCCGCGTGAATTATTGGCTACTTCAGCACACCATACATATCCAATTTTCATATAAAAGACATCGGTTTATAATAAATTTGAACATGTAAGCAGGGGAGCAACACGTATACTGTACTACCTAAATGACGTTTAGCGGATGGCGCGCAAATAAATAATCGTGCTTCTCAGCAACAATAAATTATCCCATAATGTTGTCAAATCGGCTTTATTAATGAATAAAGCACAACCAAATGTGGCACAAAACACGTCGGAAGGTGACCGTACAAGGTGAAGCTGAGTGGCACGGCAGCAACGTAAATAAAATTCTGCATGAATGCACTCCAAGTCTCGTCAAAGAAACTGCACTGGCTCCCCATTAGCTGGCGTGGTCTCAGGCCCAATATCTTGCACAAACAGCAGTGAAGAAAAGCTGCATACAGAGAAAGCAAGTAGGCTACGCAGGATTTACAACAAATAACAGATCATCAAGTCACTCTAAAGAAACATTTCCAATTACAGATATGATAAAATGCTGTCATGTATTAAGAAACGAAAATCAATCATAACCACACCTACAGGCGAGGCGCCTATACGGTAGAAGCTTTGCACTTTGTCAGCGACAGGCCGGCATAGTTCAGGAACATAAAAGCACCATTACTTTGACATGGCCAAAAAATCGCCGGAGTTGGCCTTTAAAGGACCCTTGACACCAAAATTGAAACCTCGAGATGTTTGTGTTGTTTGACTTTCCTGTATACGGGGGCACATCTGATCGATTATTAGTGGCGAAACATTGCCTTTAAGATATCTTAATTTGATTTTAAAGTAAGCGTGAGTGCTCATTTGAGTTGGCTGCACCTCGCGACATCCTGGTATGACGTAGGTCGAGGCCCCGCGTGACGTTCCACGAGTAAAGCAAGTACAATGCCTCCACAGAAGGTTTGCGATTCAGAGCCTGAATGTCCAACGAGACGGAATGTCCAACGAGACTGAATGTGCAATGGGTCACGTGAGCAGCGAAACTGAATGTCCAATCGAGACGGAATGTCCAACGAGACGGAATGTCCAACCGAGACGGAATGTCCAACGAGTCTGAATGTCCAACGGGACGGAATGTCCAATTTAGATGAGCTAAACGGGCCCTAGTTTAAAATTTCTCAGACAACTCATTCATTGGGTTAAGATAGAGTACATTATTTTCCTTTTGCCCAGTGAAGGCCCTCTGCGCCCTTCGGGCGCGGTAACCTAATCGTGGCTTCGCCCTCGCTTCGCGAGTGCGGCCATTTCGCTAACGCTCAATGGCCGGTTGGCAGGGTCTCCGTCACGCGATACTGGCCGCTGTCGCGGCCACGCGCTGTTTAGCCCGCGCGCCTGCCCCTTCGGGGCAGGCGCTCGTCCGTGCCAGCGTCCGTGGTATGCCCGTGTCACTGGGGCGTCCAGACGTAACTGCAACGGCTCCTATCGTTACGTCTAGACTGAACGCTAGACACTGCCAAACCCAAACGGAAAAGCGAAATTTGCGACCGGGACGGAATGTACAACGAGACGGAATGTCCAACCGAGACTGAATGTCCAACGAGACTGAATGTCCAACGAGACGGAATGTCCAACGAGACTGATGTCCACTATTGGACAATAAGTCTCGTTGGACATTCAGGCCGCAAGCGAAGGTTTGCGGGGCTCACACAATACCACGACTGGCACGTGCGACTGGCACCCGGCGAGGCCTATTGTTCCGCACCCCACTCGCTCTGTTGTCGGGCTGCTCTCGAGGTAGTTTTCGTGAGGGCGCACGCGCTTAACAGGTTTAAAGGGACACTAAAAAACGATTTTTCTCATATTAGTAAAGTACTTTTTCACGATGCCAAAAACACCACGCTTGCTGCGAGAAGAAGCTTAGTAAGCGAGAAAACGCACTTGCTCGGAAGATTTCATGACCAACGGACGTGTCTACCCATTGGTCTACCGCGATGCCCTGGACTCACCGATCGTGGTTCGCCCGTCTGTGACGTACTCGTGCCTCTCGCCGACCGACGCCCCGTGACGGTTCCCTCGTCCGCTATGCCTTGCGCCTCTAATCGGCCGGGGCTTCGCCGCGTCGCCGACGTGCTCGTGCCTCTGGCCGATCGTGGTCCCCGTCCCTGAACTCCTGTGACCAGCTCCCCACCCTACTCTTTCCTATTATTCTTTTAACCCCTCCTTTTCCCATCCCCCTGAGAGCTACTGCTGAGGTGTCATCCCCTGTGATAGACAATTGCGGGGCTCTCACTTTTCTTTCCTTCCTCTTATTTTATTATTAAGAATCACTCCCCCCAAGCGAGAAAACGCGCAAAAACAAAATGTGAGTGGCGACGCCACCTTGAAGTTTCCGCACCATTCGCCGTGACGTCACATGTTTTGACGGCGCCTACTAGAGACTACGTAGTTCCTAATCGGTGAAAATGAAGTACATAGTCCTCTGAGGGGGCCATAGACTTAACATACCAAGTTTGGGGTAATTTTGTTAAGCCAATGGCGCCAAAATACGATAAATACACTTTGAAATCCGTGACGTCACGCGGGGAGATTTCGGCGCGAAATTTAAAAATGAAACTTTGAACTTGAGTTTCTCCTCTATTAATAAGCCTATGATGGCGAAATTAACGACATTAGAGTTCTCAGAGCACAATTTATCGATCTAGGACGATTAATTGTTTCTCTTTAGTGTCCCTTTAAGCCCGCGCGCGGGGCCACGATTTGAAAACCGCGCTCTAACGTCACCACAGGTTGTGTGCACGTGATCTTTGGCGCTCCCCCGCATGGGGCGCTAGTTTCGCATGGCTTTTAGGCGGGCGTTTTGAAGTGACGCTAAAATGGTCACAATTAATTACACTAGAATTAGTTATACGATACGTTAGAGCATTTACGCTTGAACTTAGGGATTACCAGACACAAAGCTACAAATTACAGTAAAAAAGACACAAGCAAAAATTTTGCTGTCAGGGGTCCTTTTTACTGTGACGGAAGTCCTGCGTTGACAACACAGTCTACATGGAAAGTCTCGCCTCGACAAAAAAAAAAAAAAAAGCGCGACAAGCTTTTTTTTTTTCGTCCCTTCGGCCTTTTTTTTTTTTTCGCAGTTTGGGCAAGTTATTTTCCTTCACTGAAGATACTTGCTCTTACGACGACGGGAACGTGATTTCTTTTTTTATTATTATTACTAATGTTCATTCAGCAAAACGACGCAAGCTCATCAACCCGACGAGACGACCTCGTCACATGTAAGCACTATCAACTGTTCTTTTTTTTTCTTTTAGTGCTAGGATAACCTGAAATAAAATAACATACATTGGAGGTGCGGACACAGTTTCCCACCGCGTTCAATCGCCTTGCGTGTCGAGGATTGGCACAAAACGCCAATATACCTGAAACACGCAGCAAGCAGCCGCACCAGCAGCGCACCGAGAACTACAACTAAGATGGCGGCAGTGCCACTGACGGAAACACGCGCATGCGCAGATGGTCTGGTGAGATCGACTCGAATGATGAGGGGGCAAACACAAGCTACTCGTAACTATAATTAGGCAGTTTTAGAATAGCGTACGCGAACGTAGCGTTCGTTGCAGTAGCCCGTATTCCCGTCACTTAACGGGGTCCGTGCAAGAGAATAGCGTATGACGCATGCGCAGTGGTGACAAACGCTAACGCAAAGCTTCGCCTACGCTATTCTAAAGCTCCCTATTTTACCAGTCTGCGTAGCGATCGTGAGTGAGCCCCTCGTGCAACGTTTCTTTGTGCCGCAGTTCAAAATATTTATCAAGCTCCGAATCAACGGCAGCATAGCCGCTGTTCGCCATATATCCGATATGTAACTGGCAGACTGGCGTTTCCGGTTGTTTCGTATGCAAAGACAGTAAACAGCTCCAAATAACAGAGATATCGTAACTTACATGCTGTGGCAAGGCAGCGCATCCGTATCTTCGCCCTCGATGTCTGCAAAGACCGTCACAGCGAAGTCGCAGCTGAAGATTCGCTCGCCGCGTTGAACGTAACGCGGTGCAGCTCAACCACATTACAACCGGTCGCGGGCGAAAAAGCCCCGCCAAGTAACGGTAACGGCGCTACAATCGTCAAATCCCTAGGCGAATCTATCCCCGAGTGCATAGGCGATGGTAACAAACGGGATTATGTACGACATCTGGACGCACGCCATAACTTCTAGCCACCCAGGCACGGCCCTAGAGGCCTGATTGGCTGCCCAGGCGGCGCTGCGAAGGATGGATGGATGCTATGAGCGTCCCCTTTAAAACGGGGCGGTGACATGTCTGCCACCAGGCTCGAAGAAAAAAAAAAAAAAAAAAAAAAAGCTTCCTTGTTTCATGTTGGCCTAATACCTTATCTACATTGATTAAATCTATGTTATTATACCAAAAAATATAAATTCACGGTCCATCTCTCCGCCTCTTAAGGCAGAATGACCTTATTTTTCCGCCATTATTTATTTTTGTTCTTTATCTCTACTTTTCTGCCACCAATACTCTAACCGTCTCTTACTTATTTCTATCGCGGACGTGTTCAGCTTTCCATTGTTGTCCCTAAAACCCAAGGCTTCATGTAGACTCGTGCCCACACGTATACCTGGGTGAATATCGCCACATTCAATCAGTACATGTTCCATCGTTTCCTTATTTCCCCCGCAGCATGTACATTGTTCTTCTTCGTTACTAAATCTCGCTTTATAACTACGCGTTCTAAGGCAGCCCGACCTTGCTTCAAACAGTAAAGCGCTTCCCCTTGAATTATCATAAAACCTTTCCCTCCTTATTTCGTTTTTTCCTTTTCGGTAGTTACTCAGAGCCGGCTTCTTTTCCATCGCTGTCATCCAATAAGTCCTCTCCGCCTCTCTGACCTTCCGCTTAATGCTCCTTGTTGCCATATCGCCCGCACTGCCAGCCGTATATTTACTGGTGAGCCTCCTAGTTCTTTTTCTCCACTGCGTGTCAACGCTTTTTCTATACAAATACCTGAAAACCTTCTCTGCCCATCTACTCTCCTTCATTTTCCTCAGCCTCTCTTCGAATCTCATTTTGCTCTGCGCTTCCCTCACTTCAAAGCCTGTCCATCCCATATCACCCTTTACCGCCTCATTTGTCGTCTTCCCGTGAGCGCCCAACGCGAGGCGGCCCACCGTCCTTTGATTTACATCCATTCCTGATTGCACCTCTGACTTCATGCACACCACTGAGTTCCCAAATGTAAGCCCCGGAACCATCACACCCTTCCACAGCCCTCGAAGCACCTCGTACCTATTGTATCCCCATAAAGCTCTGTGCTTCATAATTGCAGCATTCCTCTTCCCTTTGCTACCGATGCTTTCTCTTGTACCTCCATATATCTATCCCCCTCATTTACCCATACTCCGAGGTACTTGTACTCGCTTACCCTCGGTATTTTTTGGCCCTGTATAAAGACCGTATGGTCTCCGTGATCATTGAATACCATCAATCCACATTTTGTTGCACTAAATCCTAGTCCTAGAGCCTCACACTCCCTTCCGCATATATCTGCCAGTCGCTGTATATCATCTTGACTGTCCGCAAATAAGACAATATCATCAGCATAAAATAGACCTGGAAGCTTCTGCTCAACCATCGCTCCGACCTGTTTGTGTGACAAATTAAATCCAATGTTGCTACCTTCTAGCGCTTTTTCCATCCTCGCCATGTACAGCATGAATAACAGCGGGGACAAAGGGCATCCCTGTCTCAGCCCCTTGCTAATTTCAACGCTGTCCTTGCTACTTATTCCTTCCCATTCTATACAAACTGTATTTCCTCGGTATATTTCCCTCAAAAGCTGTACACAGTCATCACCTATGCCCACTTCCTTCAATATATCCCACAAAATTTCCTGATTAACGTTGTCATACGCCCCGGTGATATCTAGATAAGCTACGTATAAGGGCCTGTTTTCTATTTTAGATATTTCTATACACTGGGTAAGAACAAACAGATTATCGTCTAACCGCCTGTCGATTCGAAATCCATTCTGAAGTTCTCCCAAAATATCATTTTGTTCTACCCACGCTTCTATTTTTAATTTTACTGCCTGCATTGCCAACCTGTATAGCACCGATGTAATTGTTAGCGGTCTATACGAGCGAATGTTATCCTTTTCTCCCTTGCCTTTATAGATTAAGTTCATTCTACTTTTTCTCCAACTGTCTGGTATTTCCCTCTCCTGTAAGCACTTTTCTACGGCTTTCAGCAGTGCTTCTTTAGTGTTATGTCCGAGTTCGTTAATGAGGCTGACGGGAACCCCATCTAAGCCCGGAGTAGTGCGCTTAGGAATTTTTCCTAAGCCCGGAGTAGTGCGCTTAGGAAAACGGTGCTAAAAAGCGCCCCCTACGACAAGTTCTTTGGTTTCGAGTAGTCAGACAGGCGGCCGCATGCAGCACTAAGCTCAGATGCGCAATGGAGCCGCCGCTATCGGTTGTGCTGCGCTTTGGATCTCGGCCAGTTTCTGGCGTGGCTGAGTTCTTCAGGCCAAGCAATCTGCGTAAACGCAAGAAGCTTGTCAACGTCAAGTATGTTTACGACGTGCAGGAGATTAAAGGAACCATTTCGGCGCTCTGCAACTCGCAAGTGCAGCGAATCTCATACGACGTTGAACTCGAGTTAAGTTTTACGAGGCATGCTCGCGCGATTAACGACAGTGCATAAACGAAAAGATTGCTGTTAAGAAAACCGACATGATTTGCATTACACGACGAAACGGAATCAAGAAAGGTCCAGACGAAGGCTAGCCGTCGGCGGCCCGAATGAGCGCATTCGCGTCGTGTGCCGTTTTCTGCCGCATTCAGTCGCAAACACACTTTTTCCCCATGCACGGTCGTAACTTTCAACATTTGCTTCTAGGGAATTCGTCAAATTCTGTCAGCGTGCGGTGGCGGTCGAGAAGCGACGGCGCGCAATGTTTACAGCCGGCCGCTGGAAGCAGCCGGCTGTAAGCTGCCGGAAAAATCGTAGGCACATACGCAGGGTGACTCATGGCATCGTTTTTCTCGTTTCGCACGAAATGCCGGCTGCATATCCTCGTGATCGCCGTCGGCAGCCACGGCGTGCCGTCTGGACTGCACACAGGGAATATATACATATATAAACGCGTGCACACGCGTACGAAAAGTAATCAGCACGTTACGTTGCAAACCACGTTTTGCTCGCGTACTCACTTCACGCGTCGGACGGCACGTATCCAGCGGTTCCGTCGCTCCACTTCGTACGGCTTTCAGGGGAACCAGTAAAACCGCACATTAGGATCCTTACCCCCATGTTCGAGGCAATTAACCACGCAACAATAACGGCGGCGACCGCGCTTCGGGACCGCGCGCTGCTCAGAGCCGTCGCCCAGACCACCTGCTTTCGGCACGGTTTGTTGAAGCAGGGATCGCTCGTCAAACATGTCAGACTCTGCAGGCATAGCGGACAAGTTCCTGCGTACGTTTTAAGCACTTTTTGAGCCTGAAAACTAGGCGCAAAATTAAGTAAAACGCTTAAAGCAACTGAGAACTGCGTAACTCGCCGGTCGGCGTCCATTTTTGACTACCCAAGCAACTTCGGCGCACGCCACCAGGCTCCGCCACAGTACTCAAAACTCCAGCGCGTCAGCCCTAGCTCCAGCGTTGCATGCACTTGGAGGGCCATGGGCGGACGGTCTCGCGGGTCGCGTCGCCCGGACCTCTGGCCACTCTGGCGTCCCGCAGGGGAAGGTGTATCGCTGACCGGCCTGCAGATGCCGGCTCAAGTCTTTTAAATCGGCCGGAATGGACTACGATCCGGTTTATGCCGACCGATATGGAGCGAACGTTCGTCCTCTCATGACGAACTTTAGGCGGCGATCGCACGGGAGTCACGTGGCCTGAACCGAAACGTCACTGGTGAAGTGTCGCGTCACAGTCGACTGTGGTAAAATAGTGAGAGCCGCGAAGGGCACGGCGTAGGTTACTGGCCCCCCAGTGACACGGGAAAACCACTGACACTGGCAAAATAGCGACGTGACATTTCGCTCACGTCACGCGACTCTCCCGCATGTGACGGCAACCGGAAGTTCCGCTGCTGTGCTCTTTAGGGTACGGAAGATACGGAAGCCCGCATCTGATACAAACCCCGCTCTCGATTTATATGTAAGCTATCGGCCAATAGCAGCAATCTTCTTTAGTGACGAAATAGAACCGCCGACGGCAGCTTTACTGACTTGCGAAACTGGCAACTTCGCGCTCCGCTTGTAAACTCTACGTGCCGCGCACGACTGCAAAATTTGGCTAAGCTGTTCATGGCAGTGTTTGCTTTTCGCAGATTGTTTTTATGCCCGTGGGATGACTCGGGATACCTCTGAATATAAAACTTTGCTTGCAAATGGAAAAGTGCACCGATAGCTGAAGCACATCACAATGGCGGTAAATCGGGCTAGTATTTTACGATCATATCACAATGCACTCCAAGAAAGAAACGAGTATTTAGGGAGTATTTCTGCCACACAACTGTAATCGTCGTCTACCTCGCATACTTGCGTCACCATCGCGGTCCCGGCACTTCTCGGTCACGAACGGCGCGCGCGTTATCAGCGTGACATGGCATTCTTGATAAAAAAGTGGCGAGAGCTGGGTTTTCAAGAAAGGAAACGCGAGCAGGCCAGATTACGATTATTGTTATGTGGCAGAAAAAACTCCCCAAACACTCGATTTTTTCTTAGAGTGTAGGTGTGCATTTACGTAGTTTTTTCGTGGGGTGCCAGAAGATTGTTTAGATCACCACAGATGTCTAAAGACGAAGGACTTAAAAGTTGCATGCTTGTACATGTTCTGCTGAGCCAGCTAATCCAATGGTGACGTCACACTGAATATGGATAAGGCAATACAGCATCACAAGATTTAATGAGCACGTTGAATCGGAGATGCCGGTAAGTAAATGCTGCGGCAAGTTATGCAGCGGCTGTCCAGCATATTAACACCACTTCCATCCCGCAAAACTTTGTGTTCTTAGCTACAATGCTGCCACACCATTTACTGTGGCTCCATCGAGGCCATGGTGGCTTTTTTTCTTTTACAAGAACGACTGGGAAAATAACATCTTGGAAAGTGACTAATTACACAGACTTGTTGACACATGTTCCAGGGGAGATTCGTTTTATTTTCAGATCCCATGACATCATTCGATCACCGGGTCTGCTGGTGTATAAACAATGTACACGCACACACACATATATACACACAGACACTTCCTAAGGTTGTGTCTGGACTGGACGGATTTGAATACTGGGTATTCTTTTTTTTTCAGCTACACAGATATTCCAAGACACTGTACAGCTAAAACTGTTCACTCTTAGCACTAATGCTGCACCTCTATCACTCTTGTAATCTAAATCGGGAGACATTCCTGTCTGCTCTACCCAAAATAATTATACAGCTGCCACAGTGGTTTGCTGACATTCACGTTACCATGATTGTTTCACGTAATGACAAAAATGAATGATCAAAAAAGGCATCAGCAAACCAAGCAACACAAATGCATTCTAAGGCAAGGTATAATTAATGGAACAATATAGATGTCATAAGCTTAGAGAGGATTTTACAATGTAAGAAAGCTTGAGGCTCGCAATGCCTTTTTCTTTTCCTGCGAAACGACATCAAAAATACCTGGTTTGAACAAGTGCCTCAAGGAAAAGCAAATTGTCTCACGAAAACAGACTCTACGACTCTCTAATAAAGCACAGCAGAGAAGGTGAAGTTGCGCTACATAGTACATCAATGTGAAAGGAAACGCCCGATCAATGTTTGAAATCCTTTTAAAGTGTTCACTCTGCAGTAAAATTAAAGACGATGCAACGCCTTCACACTCAAGCTGCCCAGCACAGACCAGCAAATGTTGCAGCTTGTGCGTCTGCATTAACCATTGCCTGGGTATCGATTAAGTGCTGCCTTTCACAATGGTACCCACTGAACGCAATCAGTATTTTTTAACAAATTCTGCGTTTCATTTCGTTGCAACTCGCCATTCCAATGGGCAAAAAAAAAAAGGATAGTCATCAAAGTTCATCACCGATAGACTACGGTGGTTAACTAACGAGCACACCTTCATTGGCATGTTGTAGCCATGCCTTTCCTAATGCTAATACCTTTTAGTTCCTGGCCAGTGGTCAGAGCAACGGTGTGCACACACTATCAATCGAACCAGGCGACCCTTAGCTGTGGATTATAACACTAGCACAGAATCGAGCATAACGTTAGTTACAAAATACCGGCCCTGTTAATAAAGGCCTTGGGCAAGCAGGTTTATGGCTGCAAGCACAATGTAACAGTGTCTGGATTACTTTGCCAGTGCACCTGTCTTAAATGCTGAAACAGTAACAAGATACTAACACCTGCAGAGCTAACAGGTATGTCTTGCATGTTAGCTCTAAAAAAGCATTGATAACTAAAGCCAAAAAAAAAACCAGTGGGCATTCGGATTGGCCTTGCTGTGCTATCCTCAAAGTTAATAAAAATTTATATATAGTCTAAGATACTGAGTTACCAGCCCTTTGCTCTGTAAGGTACCTGGTTGGAAATGTTGGTTGAATGCTATCAAAAGGCAAGATTTCGGCTGTAACAAACACTCAACACACATTACACACACTGCTGAATGCTAGCTACAAACAGGTGCTGTTGTGGATACATTAAATGCGGGCGAGAAAGTATGAAGCACAACACATCCTGTGAATGACAGCGTGACCTCAATAGGCAAGCACTCAAACGTAGGGACAGGTAGGGACAAAAGAGGCAGCACAACACCGTTCCTTTTCATTTCTACTCACGTCTGCATTGGCATGCCTTCTTTTAACTCTACTACGTACTATAAATCCCTACCAACTTTCCCAACTTTCAGTCATTCCAAACAACGTGAAACTGCCAGTTTCATATCGCTACTTCTCCAGCCGCCAATGAGATAGTGAGGGCTCTGTGGCTAAATTTCTGCTGCCATCACAAATGCTGAAACCGGGAATGAGAGGGTAGCATCTCTGCCTGCTTCTAACCTGTTCGCATTTATGCGATCCACAATAGCACCTTGTTGCCTTTGTCACAGACCCCGTTAAGAGAGAACAACGGTGAAATGTGCGCTATGTACAGGTGAGATGCAGCTATGGCCATTCGAGCCAGATGGGCAACAGTGCAGCTAAAGAGTCAGCCAGCTTGAGCAAATGGTGCCGCCTTCAACGCAGGCAGACCCTAGGCTGAAGGGTCTCCTCTGTCTGGCAGTGATAGTTAAACGATAGTTAAAGGGAAACAACTGCCTTAACTAGCTTGGCTAGTAGGCAGGCCTTTATGAACGCGCATGACAAACAAGAAAGCAGAAAATAAGAAACAGCAGCCCTCTGAACACGTTAAACTATGCTTTAAAGAAAAAAAAAAGGAGGGGCGGAACGGACACAACTTAAATAACTGATTATTACTACTTCGACCTACCTACTTGTCAGAGATTCTTGACACTAAAAGAGTGAAATCGAAGAGCAACACTGCCGTGCTTGAATTTTTCATAAAAAAAGCATGGGAGGTCAATACTAATGTGCAAGGGGAATAAAAATGTGACGGGTGGAGGGAATTCAATTCCTGATATGTACAAAAAGATTAGTAACCGTAATAGCAGACGGCAATGTGCTCATTTCGGGCTCTGCCTCTGATATGTACAGACACATGCAGTTCTTGGAGCGCTGAAGATACAAAAACACTGAAGCAACCGAATCGTGTAACAATCTTCTTTTGTTAGTTTCATGTCCTGAATATTTCTGTCCCATATGTTTGAACAGCTAAAACAAAAATACTAATGTTCTTACTCTAGACAGAAAAGTGCTGAAAAAGGAGGACAGAAAGAGTCTAGCTTGACATGGTCGCAGCACTGTCGGTCAAACCACTCGACGACCGGCCTTCTCTTGCGTCCCAACCAGTTGCTGGCATCATCCAATGCTCATCTTAGCGCATCACGATATCACAAAGCTATGAGATTCGCAGACATATTGCATTAAAGGAGCAAACCAAAAATGCCACCATTTAGTTGTGAAATTAACATTCAAACATGGTTTTTGCGTGTCCATCAAAATGATGAATGGTATTAAAGTCCCTGGCAGTTGCTTCTAAATACCACAACAGTTAATAAAAAAGTGTGATTTGCTTTGAAATAGCAAGCTCTCGTTAGTTTGCCGACAATAAGTTAATACTATACAGAATATAAGTGCTGTCACAAACAGAAAAATCACACTGGGATCAAATGGACGCATCTCACAGAACCAAAGTGTGCATTCAAAAAGTGGAATGTTCAACTGTCACTAACCTTCATTTGATTTTGCAGATGTACAGTGGCACCTGGCCGTCAGACCAATGACCACCAATGAGGTGTTAACCAACTTTCTTCAAGCTCGTGACAACAATAAGCTTGTCATCAAAAGCTTTTCCACATAATAAGCTGGGGGTTAAGCCTCC
The DNA here is from genome assembly GCF_013339695.2 of Rhipicephalus sanguineus. Classification (NCBI taxonomy): domain Eukaryota; kingdom Metazoa; phylum Arthropoda; class Arachnida; order Ixodida; family Ixodidae; genus Rhipicephalus; species Rhipicephalus sanguineus. The sequence continues at coordinate 116,479,297 of NC_051180.1, forward strand.
TGAGGAATGTGTTGAAAATGTATCAAAAATGAGTAGCCACAATCTAATTTCAGATCATATGTAAAACAGCTCCGCTTGCGACCAACCCTTTTTTGTACAGTGCTTGTAAGTTCATTGTGAGTCGGTGTGACTTCATTGATTCAGCATGCCGAGGTAACCTGTTTTCGCCAAAGGGCACGCCACCCATAGTCTACGTGAATGAAAAGATAGTCTTAAGCTGACAACATTTGCATAGACTGTTGAGAAGTAAACTTTTGTTCCTCCAAACAAGGTTTTCTACCAAGAAGTCACTTGTAGTACAAAACCCACCAACAACCTTTCCACGTTGAAGTTAAAACCATAGCCAAAGTAACCACAACAGTGGCTGCAAACTTTAACACAGCTTGGAGGTCTGTAAATGCATTCAACAAGAAAACTTGGCACTTCTCATCAGGCACACTGGTAAAGCACTTGCATGTGTAAATTGCAGCGCACAGAGTTTTTTTTTTTTTTCTTTTTGATGATCAGTCACAAAACTCCCCTGCTGCCATAGTCATGCTTTACCATCACAAGAACAGCAGGAAAAGTGCCCAGAAGTTCCCGATAAAAAGTGCCGATAACAATGTTCGTGCAACAATGCAGTGACTGGCTGCAGGTAAAGTCGATCAACAATGCAGATGCTTCTAACGCACACAACGCACAAAATTACCATACCAAGATGCACAGATGTTTGAGCGTGTCACCTCCGCTGAAATGTAGCTGCAACGGCCAGGAGCTGAACTCGTGATCTCACGGGCAGCAGTGTCTTGATCTTATGCGAGCAAGATCCCGAGAGAGATTTCTGGAAACACACAATGCAGAGCCGCGCCATGCCACAACGGTGCTCGACACCAGAGGGTGCCGTTGCCTGGTAGAGGAGGTAATGATGCAAGTTGATTTGACGACCCATCATATGAACCATTCTCTCTTTTTCGTGACGTCGTGACCTCTGACACCGTGCACCACAGCAGTATCTGCATCAGGCGCGTCCTTAGCACCGGAGTCTTCGTAAGTAAGGTACTCTCCCTTGTGGCGAGACACGTAGCGGCCCAAGATGATAGCCATGATCACGATCGCTGCCAGAATCACAGCCAGCACACCTGCAAGAAGTGAATAGTCGTGGTCAATCAAGCACAATTAAGTGACAAAGGGTGCACGTCGTTCTTGCTGTTGAGAACCCCAGGTCATGAGGCCGTCAGGAGACTATCATTGACTTGCTTGCCTTAGCAAGCTGCACTTATCTAGGCAAAGTAGTCATCAGCCATGCTCAGATTTACCACGCATCCAACTAGGTGAAGAAAGTCCTGCAAATAATAAAAGGACCGCAGTAGTACGAAACAGCTTTAAGTGCTTACCGCCCAGGATTGCGGAGTCGGCATAGCTGGACACAGCCCAGGGCTCTCGATAGACCCCCGGTGGCAGCGTAGGTGGTGGCCGTGTCTCATCCTCTGGAGGTGCATACGTGACTGGCTCAATGCCGCAAGTGTCTTCCCGCACGGCTCCTTCAGGATAGGCGTGTACGTTGCTCCGCCTGCTCTCTTGAAAGTAGCGTCTCAGCGGCATGTGGTCGTCAAACTGTACTCGTGAAATGCAGCCTACAAAGCCTTCACCGGTGCCCATTGACTCTGCAGTGGATAGGGAATGGTGTGGGAGAGAGAGAGAACAAAGTTGCTAAACAGGTAGATCTGCTTGGACAAATTTTTCTATCGAATCTGGGTACAGTAATAAATGATATATAAGAGCACTCGCTTCTGCCTCAATTAAAACATTGAGAAAGCACTATATTTAATGTTCTTGCAAAGTAAACAATCATGCCAAATGTGCCAAATAAAGTGAGCAAACTTGCTCATGATGCTGCAGGCACAGGTTCCATTCCTTGCAGAAGACGAATTCTCTTAATTTAACTCTTAAACAGTGATCATTTCGTGGTCAGACAGATATGCTGCCAATCAGTCAAGGTGGGTGGGTGCAGGCAAAGAATGCTCTCACATTTTAAAAAAACTTCACATGTTCAATTTAATCTATAAACAAAGAAAAATTACAGGCATCCAAAGCTAGACGGGCAATAGGTGCAAGCAAGCATAGCTCTTTGAATGGACAATGTTGCCCATGAACATTTTGTCCTATAAGGTACTAGTATGCCTATAAATGTGCACCACGTATGCTGTTTCACTTGGAAGTGAGATGGATGAGACAATGAAACTAAGATTGGATTCAATTTTACTCCTACAAATGCAGCTATACACAACGTCATGCATAGAAACTACAACAGAGACACTGCTGATCACCATACGATTCGCTATAATAATAATAAACTTCTCGTGATTTCTCAGCAATTGCATCAATTCTTTGTGGTTGTCTACAACTACAGTTGAGGCTTCTTATAATGCTCCTGTTCAAAGCGAACTTTTACTTATTACAAACAGTTCACTGATGCCAAAAGTGCTTCGCAAGGATTCTATAAGATACTGTCCATAACATGTTGTCCTGCTCAGTTCAGTTACAATGACTGGAGTGAACTACGGTGCAGGCGTGTCCCTGTGAGTCAGGCGAAGGTTGCACTGCACATGCTACACAATGCAGCCAATAGGCACAGTGCCTCACTTTGATCTTTAGCTTTTCTTTAAAGTCAAGGATACAGGCTTCTGAATGAGAAAGGGAGGGGCTAGAATAAAAATAAGCAAGAATGGCAACTATAGTAGTAAAGAAGGAAAAAAAACAAAGTATGCAGCTTTACAATTGAATAAAGGAACGAAAATTCTTGCCATTGAGAAACCCCAGTCATGAGGCCATCACAAGGCCATTGCAAGCATGCCACAACATGGCACAGGTTACGAGAAATATCATATCTACAGTCGCCGACCGATAAATCGGACACCAATAATTCGGACATGCTCGGTTATTCGGACAGTCACGCGGCACCGGCGATGATCCCATAGAAGTAATGTGTAAAGACGACCGATATTTCGGACAGCTGCGAGATCTACATTCGATAATCCGGACCCTGTCCAAGAGCGTCGCGCACGCCGAATCGCCAGCCATTATCTCCTCCGGCACCCGTACCATACAAAGTATGGCCTCAGAGATCAAAGCAAAAGCTAATTGGTGATCTATGAGGCTTTATTTCGATCGCTACTTTATGCCTCAGAGATTTGTGATTGGAAATGCCGATCTTGGAGGCACTGGTCAACTGTGGGTAATCGTATCGACATCGTGAACATCCTACATTCCGGTTCCTGTATCCCCGCGCTACGTTGCTATCGCTGCCATTCTGTCGAATGCGTTTGCGGTAAAGCATTTTGCGCGCGCATTCATTTTTATCTTGAGACTGGCTTTATTTTACGCTCTGCTGTCTCAAAAGATTTGAGTTAAATGGTGCCAACGGTGCCCTCACAGCCAGCGCCAAAGGCTGCGCCGACGACAACGAAACGCGGCAGATACTGTATTCAGCATTGCCAGATGGCCCTGTAAAGTCTACACAATGTTGGTTAGTCACAGCTTCCAACACAAGCTTTCCAGTTTCACAAATTTGCAAATCTTTGTTGCAGCACAATTGGATTGTGCTGCAATTGTAGTCGGCTTGGAAACCCCGCGCTAACTACAAACTGTCTGTGTCTATGCAAGCAAAATGCTTCCTTCTACAGACACCTACTCAAATGCACATTGCTGTATTACCCAAAACTGAAGCGCTGGAAAGATGGCAAAGTTTAGTATTGCCTGAAGGCATCTCAAAAAGCCAGCGTGATGGAACACCGCCAGCATCTGTGTTGGAAGGGCTGCTTCTCATTGGTGCACGAGATGAGATAGCAGCAGATAAACCATGGGCATTTGCTAGCACCCAAGAAGTGATCTGATCAATTTACATTGATGTGAACTGCCCATTCTGCTCAGACCAATGCACACACCACAGTTTGAAGTAGCACATGGTATTTACTCGGCAGGAACGCCAATCTTCGCACAAACAGCACTCATGCCGGCAGTGCAAGTACTGTATCAGAGACGCTTCGTTCAGTTGGCTCCAGTACAGTGTGATTGTGCATCCACTTATCTTTATCACATCTGCATCCAAATGCACTGATCACCTCTGACAGTGCCGGATTAAAAAAATGTTGGAGTTTGAGGCTCACTGCATCTGTGGAGCCCCAATTATAACGATGATGATGACAGCGCTGACTGGTTTAAAGGGGCCCTGCAACACTTTTTGAGCAGGGTCAAAAAGCGCTGCCAATCGGTAGTCGAGGCTCCCGAGAACACGCGAGCCAAATATTATAGCGAAGCGAGCGGCCTGGAATTTACAATAAATTCTCAAAGTCAGCTGAAAATCGCTCCCTCTTCTCTCGACAAATGATGTATTAGTCCGCAATATACGACGCGACTGTCGGCAGTTTCACCATTGGCTGATGTTATAATCACGATAACACCCTCATTATTACTTTCGTTGTTAATTTTGAGTTCGATAAGTAGATAATATGTATGTTTATACAGTAAAAGCTCGTTAATTCGGATTTCTAGGGACCGGAAAAAATGTCCGAATTAACCGAATGTCCGAATTATCGAATGGTCGAAATAAAGACAATAAATGCACGAGTTTTTTCAACATACCTTTACTTAACAAAGTAATCGCGGATGCTTGTCTGTTTTCGAGCAGATATTCGCGCGGACACAATTTTTCTGAGCCCTTCAAGGTGCTCAGCAGCTCGCATGATGTCTGCAGTGTCCGCAAAAGTTTCACCCGTCATTCACGCTTTTCGGTTGGCGCGGTAATCCACGGGAAGATTGTTGATGCTCTTAAAGCAGCGTGGCTTTTGAACCTTTCCGATAACGAGAAGCGGCAAGCGCTCTGTTCCCGTCACGTTGGCGGCTAAAAGTACGGTTACTCGTTCCTTGCTTCTTTTGCCGCTTATACAAGGATCCCCTTTCATCACTCTTCATCACTTTTTGCCGGGAGATTAATCAGAGCACGCAAAATTTCTACTTTGGTGGTGAAGTCCTTGGCCTCGTACTTGGGCCGCTTCGCCGGCGTTGCCATCGGGGGAGAGCGCGGTCACACGAGAAGTCGGCACAAAAGCACCAGCAACGATCAAGCTAAAGGAGCTGTACTGAAATGTTCCTCGATAAATACCGACTGATCAACGATGCAGCACACCAACGGGAACAAAGCAACAAAACCCACACGCGGAAAAAAGGCGTTTAAACAGTCTCAATCCAAGCCAAGTCGATAATTGATGTCCATGGCGATGCTGCGTTTGAGCTTCACTTCTGTTCCGAATTGTTCTTTTTTCGTTTTCGAGCCTCGCCAGCGGCCCGAAAGTCGCCGAATTATCCGATTTGCGGTCAAATCTGTCCGAAATAACGAGCGCCCAGTCTCATAGAGTGATGCGTATATTTACAGGGACCAGATGACGTGTCCGAATTAACCGATTTTCCGAATTAACGAGAGTCGAATTAACGAGCTTTTACTGTATTCTGTTATCGCGTTAAAAACACCGAACAAACATTAATATTAGCACTTCCGGTCTCACCGACAGCTCGTCTGCTCGTAGTTGCGTGGTTGCGTTTTCTTCACCATGTGCAGTGCCGAAATCGTGAATATTTCTGTGCTCTTGACCATCGCCGGTTGCCGTTGAGAGTGGCAGCCGTTCGAGTGTTGCCTCGTCAGCTGGAAACTGCATCGTCGGCACGTTCTCACGACCGACCGAGGCAATGCTGGCGCCGGCTAGCTTAGGATACCTGTGTTCGCTGTATGGCGAGAGTCCCGTTCACTGTCTGTTCAGTATGTCACCGAGCCGTACCTCGGCGTATCCTCCCCGTAGTCTCAGGTTCCCGAGAAACCGCGACACAGCAACCAAGCAGACTTGCATTTTCACGGTAGCTGCAGACAGCCGGGGGATGGGTCCGTGCCGGCCCGATGCCCCACGATCCTTTCTTCTAGTCTTTAGTTCATTGTTGTCAGCCCGCACTCGCTGTGCGCCCGCATTCGAAGAACAAACAGCATCGAAGTAACGCCACTGGGAGAAGGGTGCACGCAGCTTTGCCGTGTTGAATACGATTCAAGCGCGAGCAGCGCGACGAGGCAGTGTATCGGAGTGTGGGTCGAAACCCATCTCAGCTGTCATTCGTTCCAAACGCGCACGCAAGTTTGCGTCCATGGTTGGCAGAGCGATGAAAACACTACGGCAGTTTGAGGTGCACACCCAACATTACCAAACCGACACGCAGTTTTCAAGCACGCGCGATACACGGTGCCATGGGCTCCGCTAGAGTTACTGTATATGCTACCTTTATGCTACCTAAAGGTAGCATATACAGTAACTCTAGGCTCCGCCACTCGACGACGACCGCGCAAGCCGACCGGAAGTGGCGCCACAGACCACATGGTTGCGCCGAGACGCCAGAGAGAAAAAAAATGAAGGAAAAAAATGCCGCCGGCACTGACGTCGCCTCCTCGCACCTCCGCCCTCCCTCCCTTCACGCCGCGCGCAGCTCTCCGCGCGCTCGCTGCGTTGAGTTGAGGGAGAAAGCTGCGGAACGTGATCTCTATAATTTGGTAACACCACTTATACTTGACGGATTCGAAAAATTTTTGCGGCATATGACTCGTGAAGAGTCATACGTCAATAATGAGACTATTCCAATATAACTAAGAAAGGTGTTGCAAAGCCCCTTTAAGGCAGGAAATTTTTCGAAGCCATCATGTTAAGCTCACTTGTCAGTGATAAAATATATACAGTAAAACCTCGGTGATACGAATCTCGCGGGGTTACCAAAAATATTCGTATCATCTGAAATTCGTATCACCAAAAAACAACTGAAAATTAGTATGCGGCAAAAGAAAGTTGACATACGTTTCGATTTAGTGTTTCGCAGGGCCGCAGCGACGTCATGAACAGCTCTGAATGAATGCCAGTAAAGTTTTTAGACGTCAACCATTGTACTTGTACTCGTAAATATACGGTGCATGCGCGCGTGTGTAATTGTTGAACCAGATGTGTTGCGCTCCGTGACCGCTAATAGCCCCTTCCTAATCTTACTACGCTTTTTCGCATGACACTAGAGTGAGGCGGCGAAAGTGACTTAAGAAGCGCTTCTTAAGACCAAGACCGTCTGCTTTGTCTCTTGGAGTCTTCGTCCACGTTTCGTGGAACTTCATGACGGACCCTCAGCCCAAGTTCCAGTCTTGTTTCATAGAACGTCTGATTGCGGGGACATGGCTTGCATCGACGTGGCAGGCACGTGTTAACACAGTACAAAAACGCTGCTGCCTCGAGCACATGAGCACGCGTCAACACGTAAAAAAAAGGAGACGTCAACGTCATCTGTATTCTAAAAGCGAAGCCGCATGAAGGCCTCCAAGATTTGCGCGCACTATATCGGAGGCAACGACGCACCGTTGATGGTCGCGCAGCGTGCATGCCCGCGTCCGCGCGTGACCGCCGCGTCTTACGCGGCAGCACCTGTTTGTACCTGTGCGCTAGCGTACGTTCGTATCAAACGTCGCGGGGTGCAAATCGGTTCGCAACAACCGTACTCCAATACACTTTAGGCTAATGGGCCTTGGCCGGGACCACAGAATAATTCGTATCACCCCGAAATTCGTACCAGCCGTGATCGTATCACCGAGATTTTACTGTATAATAGTTATGGACTTGGGGCAGCTAATTTCTCAACTTGTTTTTTAATATATTAGTTATTAGCCGTTGGTTATTAAAAGAGACGCTGCACAATGCTACACTATGGCACGCTGCACAGGCTTCCACGTAAAAGAAGTGAGGACCCTGGCAGTCCAAAGCATCATTTCGTCTATTTGTCTGAATCTCCAGAGCACTTGGAACTAGAAGTCTAAAAATTGAGCGAATATATTTCAAGACTTCAAGTGGTCAAGCGGTGTCCCTGAAAATTGGGGGCCTCAGGCTGTAGCCACTTTAGTCCCCACCTTTCAATCCGGCACCTGCCTCTTTAAAACTCTCTAACTACCCCCATGTGCAATTCGCATACGCAACTTAATACTATGACAACACAAATGCAATTCGAGCACCTGTAGAATTTCTATCGCAATAAAACCAACATAGATGCTGTCACTATCAGCACCAATCAGCTCACCGTTTCGTCCTACGTAAATGCTAAGCAGGTCGTTGAACTGTGCGTCGGCCTTGCCTCGAATGTTGAACGTGTGCACCTGAGGTTCATAGTTGTCCACCTGAGTGAAAGAAGATAATGTTTCATGAAACTTGTCCTGCTAGAGAAAGGGAACACAATTTTTGTTGTGTAACTTCTGTGTCATTGCAGTGCTGTGATGGCACGCATACCCAGGAAACATGATGAAAGAACACGAAACAAACACAGAACTTGTGTTCCTGTACCGCACAACCATATGTCTTACAACCATGCCATACCCATAAGCCCTTAAGGCTTAAGTGCATCTGAAATAACTGGTGTGGTGACATAGTTTCCAAAAAGTGTGGCTTTTACAATGCACCATGAAGAAGTTAAAACTTTACAGATTTACTCTGCATATACACTTACTTCAGTGGCAACAACTAAGGTGTCATTTCTGTGAATCCAAGCTACTTACAATTTTCTATGCTTTTAATGTCACATTCATACACATTACTCAATTAAATCATGTTTCTTGTTTCTCTGCCAAAGATGTTCGCTAGCAGACAGCAACAAGTGGATCCTAAAGCAATGGAACAATATTAATCTGGAAACTCTACACAGGCAAAATGCACACAATTCAAGGGCTCTGTTACTTGGTTACAAAGGGGGAAAAAACAACCTGCAGCAAAACATTACAAGAACCTCTGGTGCTGTCCTGGGGACGTTAGATTCGCATTGCAGTACCCAACACTGAAGTGAAAGATTTAATGGTCCATAGATCTGAGAAAAAGCTGAAAATATCCACAGCTATGAGAAGCAGTCCAGCATTCTGATTTATACTATGTACTAGTATATGTGAACAACAGTGCTGCAGGGTTTTAATGGCTATGATAACAGAAAGCATGGAAAAATTAAATGGCATCTTCGATTATGGAGTCTTTTGAGGATGACTACATTTCTGATGCACTGCAATAAGCAGAATCTCTAACTACACTCAAACCTCATTATAACAAAGTCACATCTGCCACGAAAATAACTTCATTATATTCAAAAATTCGTTATAAACATTTATTTTGAACAGTTTCTATGACAAGACTACTTTTCATTTAGTTTGTTATAACCAATAATTCGTTATATCGAGGTTTGAGTGTAGAGGGCGAACAGTGCACAAGTTCCAGAGCTGCCTGAAACCACTGCAGATTCACATGAAAGTGTCTTCCTTCGCTTCAATTTCGGCATACACAAGCCCACCTAATGGAGTTTGTTTTAAGGGGGGACACGGGTCTTTGAGACCGAAAATCAGAAAAAAAATCGAATTTTTGAAAATGTTTTATTTGGATTCTGCCGCTACTGATGCATAACCTCGCCAATTTTCATGCGTCTCAGATCAGTATTTTAGCCGTGACAGCGTTTTATGTGCCATCAGCGAGCTAAATTTTTAGCGATGAACGCGTAAAAAACGGGCTTATTCAGCGCCGCGCTGATGCCGTTCTACGTTCCCTACGGCAGCCATCTTGGTCGCATTCGAAAGAGCCGCGCTTTTTCTTGAATATCCCGCCGCCCTTGTTTCCGTCCACTCACAATTCACGTTTATTAGCTAAGCTATCGATGGATGAATTATGCATCGGCAGAGCGCACATGATCTGGCCACTGCAGCGACTCTCGAGAAATCAAACTGCGCCTAGATCAACCTATCCCAGAGTCTCTGTGGCTTTCTATCACTGTCCACACATTGGCGGCGATAGAAGAGGCAAGGTTCACTGCCGTATGCTGTAAAACTATTGTGCACATTTCTAGTCCTATCACAGGACATTGTATCACATGTAATCATGCATTACCAAAAGGACTAGCCAATACAGAACACCTGACATTTATCATGAAAGCACTTCACAGTCACCCAAAAAAATTTTAGACAGTTTTTTTCTTAAATAGATTCGTGTGAAGAATTTAATTTAGCAATAAAAAAAATACACATTTTTGAGGCATTTCGCGAAAAAAATCGACCCTCAATGGGTTAAAATTGAAAGTACTGAATACCGACATTTCAACACTCTGAAAAGTGGTAAACCTTTGCATCCTCTCACAGAATGCAATGAAATTAATAAAATTGGGTTTCTTCCTTTCCACAGGGTGTCTCCGAGAGACTGAGCCTAAAGCATGATGCATTTTAAAGATAACAAAAAGAAATGTTCGGACCTAATCGCTTCTAACAGTCATCCGAGCTTAATTGTGCATAAAATCAGAGATCACACAACAAAGACAAGCAAGATGTTGGCCAGAACTCACAAATATTGTCAGCCTCTCTCCGTTGTGGGTACGCTTGATCTGGACATCGTGAATTTGACCCAAAGCAAAGTTTTCATTCTTGATGATGAGCTCTTGCCGTTCAAAGCCAAAGTCAAAGACCAGTCTCAAGTGACCTGAGTAAATGAGCAAAGCAGGGAGAAAACAGCTCAAATTTATCTCTGTGTGAGTCAGATTACAAATGCGAATAACTTCATCAACTTCGAACTTTCGGGGTGCAGTGCTAAAAAACATACGAACAGGGAGACATAGTAGACATGACGGGCGCTGAGTTACAACTCAGCTTTTTTGCCATCACCAGTGTAAATACGTGTGCCATAATCACTCAAAATTTGTTCTTAAAAGTCAATTTCTATAAGGAACGACAAAAACAATCTTTTAAGAATTTGTATAGCGGAGGAGTCACATGGAGCATGCGTGCAGGAATGAAACAGCACTAGGAGCAAACAAAAACGTAAGCGACTACGAACCAGTTCATCCAAGCATAAATTCTTCTTCATCAATTTCAATATGAGTTCCATAATGATAAATTTGACTACTAAGCTTCACTGCAACACTGCCTTATCATGTAGCAAAGCATCCTACTGACTGTGGAGATACTAATTATTGCATTTACCTAATCCTAATGTGAACCTTTTTTTGGGTGGGGGGTGGAGGGATATCGGTCTTATTACATGCATGTTGGAATTGAGTAGAAAATGATACTGGCCCCCATCTAAGCCTACTGTCATCACCATTAAATGGCAGTAGCAGCTCACTTGTTGCTGGCAACCACAGTACCACATTTCTCTCATTTTCTGCATCGCAGGTGTGCACTGTTGCTTTTGTCATTGTCCTTGTCAAGTTCGACCCGCACAATATTCTGCCCAAATGGATACAGCGGTCTTGAAGACGCGGCAAGTCATGTCCACTATGAGAATAGCTTTAAGACACTAAAGTGAAACAACGAATCGATTTACATTGATAAATTGTACTCTGAAAACACTAATATCGTTAATTTCACCACCACAGTATTAATAATAGAGGAGAAAATCAAGGTCAAAGTGTCATTTCTAAATTTCGCGCCGAAATCTCCACGCGTAATGTCACAGATTTCAAAGTGAAGTTTTCGTATTTCGGCGACATTGGCCCAACAAAATTCATTGAAACTTGGTATGTTAAATCTCTGGCGCCCTCAGAGGACATTATTTTTACCGATTAGGAGCTCCGTAGGCCCTAGCAGATGCCGTCAAAATCTACGACGCCACGGCGAATGGTTTGGGAATGTCAAGGTGGCGTCGCCACCGGCATTTTCTTTTTGCACGTTTTCTCGCTTACCAAGCGTCCTGTGGTAAGAGTGGTGATTTTGGTATTGTGAAAGAGTAATTTACCAATACGAGAAAAATCGTTTTTCTCTTTAGTGTCCCTTTAAGCATAGGTGCATCGTGTCCACTATAAGAATCTGTTACGATAGCTTTAAGCGTAAGGTTATTCTATGCGCAGAAGTGAGCAGCAACAGCGAGGCAACCAGTCATTCCGAAGTGCCAGATGCAGGCATTTGCTACTGGCAAAAACTGAGAAAAATCCATTTTTGACACGAAGTCGTCGTGGAAAAGCTATCGTGGACCACGAACAGGGAGATTTCCGGACCTTGAAAATGAGCTGGTTGATTTCGCGCGGCAGCTCCGAGTGGACCACATGACCGTGACCACCTAGGTATCGAGACCCTTCAAAAAGTGAATTCAAAGCGAGCCAGAATAGGGCTACCCGTTTCATGGAGTGGAAGGGATTTTAACTGTGTAAGCAGACTAGTGTATGCAAGAAGGTGCCGGAAAATTTTATAGGCATGCACAGAGTCTTGAGAAAAGTGGACAGGTCACCAGTCCTAGTGAAACTTACCACTGGTTGACATCATGAGGTTCAGGTACTCCCCGGTGCGCGATGACATTCCAAAGATCATGCCGTGGTGTTCCGTAGTGGTGAAGCCCACACGAATGTACTCCTCCAAGGTGGACAGCGTTGTCTCGAAGTCGTAGCGTACGTAGTTGTCAGATCGCAGGTTGACACCGATCTCTGCACACAAAGGGCAACGAAATGTGGCAGTTGAGATCTGCAATTCATGCCTCAATTTCTCATCACACGAATTTAACATGCGGTTTTAACATGTGGTTTTGTTGGTTTTATGAAGCCCCAGAAAACTGCGAAAACCTTAACAGAACAATCACTTGAGCGAGTTCCTATATCGTGCTGGGTACCTCGGTATATGAGCTAGAAGAAATTAACATCCTGTATAAAGTAGTGTTTCATTCTTGCGAATGTTACAGCTTGCTTAGAAGGAGAAATGCACTTTCCGCAGTTAATGCTGAGCTTTCTAGTACACAATGCACAATGAACTTTCCCTTACACAATGCAATTAAGCCCTCTTGCACGCTGCTAACCCGTTACAGAGACATGCAGATGCACATGGAGGAAGGAAAAATAAGGAGAGGCCCTGACGTCACATTCGCCTCCACATCGCAAACACCCGCACCGCCTCCTAGCGAAGGAGCCTCGAAACATTTCGCGATTTCCGTCGTGTCGTTTGCAAGCGCATGTGCGATTCGAGCCTTTTTTTTTTTTCGCCGTGCCAGCGGCGCCGCGGCCCGCGGCGCAGTCGATTCACGCATGCTGCTCCTTGTGTGTGTTCTTTAGGAAAGCTACACAATGCCCAGCTGTTGCGTATACCCAGTGCAAATCGCGTGCACTGCGGACAGTACTGGGTGTCACTTTTCATGTGTACGTACACGTTCGCTTCATTGCTGATCACTAATGCATGGTATTTGCATGCGAAGCTCTCGGATGTGCGCTCTGTTGCTTCTTACTCATTGTGTCAACTCAGAACACACGTGAACTTTTGTTTTTGGCGTCTGACGCGCCGTACATAACATGCACCGAAGGCATCGTACGTTTTTAGAGGCTGTGTCGTTCAACAAAAGGGCAATAAACTTATGTTGTTATCGGACTACGTGATGTATGTATTGTGCGGTGTGCGTTCGCTGCGTGCTTGTTGTTGTATGCGTACTGGAATTACAAACTTTACGTGCACGATTGCGTATACAATACAGCGGTGTCCTCTTTTCGACGTGAAGTTACGTCAACTGTAGGTTGGCGTTGCGCTGAATAGCTACTACGCTCACTCCATATACACGAACAAAGAACCTGCCAATCCGGCAACAGATCGGGAAATCGGGCTACGAGAAAGGGAAGGCCTAACACCCAGCAGAACGCGTAAGTTACTGCTAGGTGAGTTTGAATAAAATGATGCAGGGGCTGAACGTTTTTGATCACGGCACGTACCGGTATTCTGTACTGTTGCACAAAAACGCTCCACGAAGAATTTCAGCACGCAGCACTCGGGCCTGCCACGCACGAACAGCCTGGTAAACGTCTGCTTGCAACATTTTACTGCGTGCGAACCGCACAATACGCGCTAAGTTTACGCCGGGACTACAGATCTGCGCAGAAGCTAACCACCGCGGAGAGCACGCTGCGGGGCGTCTGCTGTTTTGTTTGCCCCATACCGGTTTGTTTGCCCCATAAATCTGACAGTTACTTCCGCCACACTTTTCGCAATGCATTGAAATACAATAGGGCCTCTCCTTAGTATTCCTTCCTCCATGCAGATGCGAAAGGCAGCCCTACCGTCAGCACAGATGGGTCCCTTGAAAGGTGTCCACTGACAGTCGCACGTGTAGCCCGAGTAACCCTCGAGACAGGTTCCACCGTTGAGGCACGGGTTGGAGGCACACTTGCCCACGCAGCCCAGAGACACTCCGTAAAGACCCGGAGGAGCACGCAACCTTAGGTTCAGGGGCTCCCCATTGACCATGAAGCCACGCAGGCAGCCCACATATCCCTCCTTGTAGTCCACGCTTGCACCTGCAGGCCCACATCAGAGACACACGTTACTTCACTGGTCGGCTTTTCCTCTTTATTTGTGTAATGTAGGGCATTAGGGGTGTTCGAGTAGAGGGCCCCTCACTATATTTTAATCAGCCAAGACTCTTTACAACGCGTATAAATTTACACCGCAAAATGTTTCTTCCATTCTGTCCCCACGAAATAAAACTTGAAAATTCCAAGATTTAAAGGGGCCCTGCAACACTTTTCCAAGTAATCATCGAATGGCTTCATTAAAGGTGTTTATTGCCTCACAGATCAACTGCCGCAAACATTTCTAGAATCTGCCAAGTACGAGCGGAGTTACGGGGGATTTGTCGCATGCTTCAAGCGCTTTTCTCTCCTTTCGCATCGGCGAGCACGCTGAAAGCTACTCAAGGAGAGACGACAAGGGGGCAAGAGGCTACATCCGTTTGCCAGCACGTGCACCACACACAAGTAGTTCCTCGTGTTTTTTTCGACAAACGCGCGGCTTACTTTCAGTGTGATCGCAAGCGAGCACGTGGGCACGTCGCAGCATCCCGCGGCAGCCACGGTAACTATGCAGCTCATGACGCACAAATCAGCCAATGGCCGTGGACTTGTGTGTATAGCGCAGTCATTTGGGTTTATGCCATCATTTGTCGAAAGAAAAGCGAGCAATTTCTAGCCGACTTTAAAAATTAATTGTGAATTCCAGGCAGCGTGCTGTGCTACAATGTTTGGCTCACGTGATCTCAGGAGCTTCGACTACTGATCGGCAGTGTTTTCTGACCCTGCTGAAAAAGTGTTGCAGGGTGCCTTTAACCCATATATGCCCACAGTCCTACCCATTAGACGCGTCTTTAAAGCACTCTAACATCGCTATTTCTTTAGCTGATGACTAGCGCCACCTACAGCACATCAAGCAGGCTTCAATGATGCCTGCAAGTGAGTTGATGTCAAGCTAGAATTTCGCTCACAAAAGTTTGACATATGACAAGTTTTGTTCAAATTGGCTTAGAATATCCATTCTTGTTTCACAGCATACACCTCTCAATCCAGCTTATTGTGATAAGCTGATTCGTTTTCTAACTCTCATTGTTCAGAGAAAGATCTTGCTCCTAAGTCACATGGGACACTGTACATTTGAAATCAGCACACAGATATGCATAAGCTGTGAAATTTTCATAAAGATCTGCTCTAAAATGAAGAAATGTGTTTCAAAAGCTGGGTGCACCTCTTAGTTTGAAGCCTTGACAAACTTAGTAGTGACATCACTCAACAACCATGAATAATCTGACTGGATGTGATAAACAAGTTCTTGTCCACAGTCTTTACAACAAGCTGTGGTGATGCGTCTGTGGCCATCTCTAGTCCCTGATTAAGCATGGTAAGACCAAGATGAGGCAGTTTCAAGCTAGCACTCTTGCAATACAATTACTGCCATTTTTCAAAAAGACATTTGCCCACGTCTTTTGCCTTAATGAGAGAAAATCCTTACACACATACTGAGGATAGGTTTGTGAGGTTATAAGTACGAGAGTAGGAGAATTGTCTGAGGGGCTCGTTTTTCCTGTATTATAAACAACTAATGAAACCCATAGACAATTAAGCCAAGAAAAACATAGGGGACATTATCTCTGGTTTCTTAACTGTATTGTAATGATTGTCACTTAAATTGAAAGAAATTAAAGCAGACAAAAAATCGCCCTTTCCGCGGTGGGATATGAACCCACAACCTTCAAATTACGCATCCGAAGGTTGCGGGTTCGGACTGTGGAAACGCCACAATATCTTGCGCAAGCATGAGATAAGAACCTCATACCCTGTTGTGATGACACAGTACAGTAGGGACCGAAACCAGCTTTTAAAAACATCCTATAATTACTTTTTCAGAGTTCATTCATGCTTACCAGTACATTTTCTAGGCTCTTAAAGGCTTGGCCTTTCATTTGACGCAAGAAAAACGACAAGAGAAAATTTTTCTGTCAGTACCCCTTTAACAATGCATCCTGACCTGTGGAAATCACACCTTTACTGCTCCCTCCCAATTCTTCACTGCATCTGTGGCCATCTATACGTGACATCACACTCACCGATGACAAGGTTGCCCGGCAGGTGGAGGGCGTGCGACCGATCGGGCTTCTCACGCACCTCGGCACTCTGGCTGCCATCCACAACGATGCGTGCCTCCTTGCGGTTGCGCTCAATGTGCACCGAATGCCACTCATTGTTGCTCAGCTTGTACGACGTCTCCACGCTCACTCCCTGTGGACCTCCGCCAGCGGTCTCGTACAGCAGCTGAATCTGGTCACCTCCTGCACAGATCGGCCAACAATTCAACATAAATTGTTTATACGCCTGGCTCCAATAGAGTCTCAAAAAAAAAAAAAAAAACACCCTGGGACTTGCTCCAACAATGTCGCAAAAAGCAAAAAACACCCTGCAATGGTACCTGCAATTGACTAGTGAGGATGAGCGAGATATAACTGGCACAGAGCAACTATATGCGGTAAAAGCAATGCAACAGGTCAATTTTACATTCTAAGGTAGTCATTGGCCTAGTAGGCAGCATTTGCTGATGAATGTACATTCAGCTAAATGGACACAAATGGGAAGAGAAAGACGATAAATAATGAGAAGACATCAGGGAATGAAAAGTTCATAGTCAAAATATCCAGCATAACGAACGGGAAGAGGAAAAAGAGCTGTGCCTCTCTTTTTTGCCAATCCCTCCTTTGCACTAGGTATTTTAATTATGGATTGTGTCAATTTGCCATCCCCGTACCCTACTTCAGGTGTCAACATTTCAAAATTGAGTTTCACTACATCTCTTCCACCTTCAGAGCCATTAAAAGCGTAATGCAACAGACTTAGAATTTTAACATAATCAGTGAGTCTCGTTGAGTTTAAAAAATGTAGACGTTGCTCATGAATGCTCTAGAGTAATGCCAAATACAACAACATTAACGATCACATGTCCAGCATACTTGGAAAGCATCTGCGCAGCTAGCTTCGAATGATGTCCTGATGCCAAACATAACCTGATAAAATAAGAAGGCCTGAACCCAGTTCCTGACAATGTAACGGCATTGAAACTTTTATAACTTTGCAGCATAATTTATAATATTTCAGCTCCCTTCACTAAAATGCTTCACGTACAGTGCTGAAGTTCTCAGGAAAGGCCCCATCAGATTCAACACGTATAACACAATTATTTCAATCAGTGCCTTCGTTTTTGATGCACCATCTTGGTTCGCATAATTTTACACACAGTGCCTGAAGTAGATACGATCACATGCATTCTTATATCCTCACATAAGGATTGTATACTTTTATCAGGCCTTCTATGTCCCATGAAAACAATATAGTTGACAGTGTGAGGAGAAACTTCTGTGTCATCAGAGAAAGTGAAGAACAGAGCTGGTCGTACCAATGAGTACAAGCTTGACGTAGTCGGTGGGTCCCTTGCTGTGCATGATGACACCGTTTTCTGCAGTCGTCTTGAAGTGGAAGTACACATCCCAGGAGTGACGCAGGTTCAGATGCGGCACCTCAATGGTTGAGTCCGTGAAACGGAATGTCACAACGTCATCAAAGAGGGCTGCGGGAGAGTGTCATACCGTGTGTGAAGTCAACGGTATACGATGTGCACTAAAGCTTTATAAATGAAGCGTTCCAATGGGTGAGCCTCGAGAGAAGGTAACCGACCATAAGCTTGTAAGATTGTTCTGACCACGAAGTGCAAATGCGATTAATGAATAGCTGAATGGTTATAACAAAATATGATAAGATGAAGATTCAGGGGAAATAGTCTACAACATTGAAACACTGTCAAGCATACTTCCTCAAGTGCAAACCATTCTCACATCCACTGTACCTACATGCTTCCATTATCAATACAATTCAATTAGATTGAGGCGAAATTTGATCAAATCGAGCACCCTGATCTCAATGATGACAAACTTTGGACTAACACCGCAATAATTATTTACTTTTACTTCTTTTCTGGTCTTTTTTTTTCCTATGCAACTCAATACATTATTTTCCAGGTATATTGCCTGATTCATGGGCAGAAACAATGTCTTGTGATGAACAAGCAACCTGCCATGACACCACATGTCCCAACTTTCATAGGATCAAAGCAAGGAGAGCTACGGCTATAGAATCTTGCCCCCAAGCACCTCATGCAACGCAACTTGTCACTTCACGGCTGTCTGCACACTCACCGTCTCCCTGGCACTCCAGTGGTCCGAGGGTGTAGCGGCCACGCTTTCTGTCCTCCTGCATGGAGGCAGATCCAGTGTCACCGAAACGCAGCTGCCGCACGGGAAGGTAGTCCCGGTCGGTGAGCTCGCCACCGTCCGAGAGCCACTCCTCGACGCTTGCGTCACAGTTGCACCAGCGCTGGGGGTCGCGGCAGGACCCGTAGAGGCCGCAGCGGCACTTGCGTGAGCCGGGGATGGAGCCTCCCCAGTAGTCCATACGCTGGTTGCTCCGGCTCACCCACCAGCCATAGGGCGAGAATGTGTCGGGAGTCGTGTCTTGCACTGCGTCAAGTGAAATCGGGTACCATCCCTTAGGGACTGTTGTTCACAGTCAGTGACAGTAAGTCTACAAAATTTTTTAGAAAGAAAGAAGTGGTCAGTGTCTTTAAAAAAAAAAAAAAAGCTATATGCTATGAGACATTCCACTGTTTCAAATGATATATATTCAGTGTCTCTGAGTAGTACAAGAACAGCTTTCAATTTCAGCCCACACTGACTGGATAGAGCTCAAGAACCAGTGCGCGGGCACCAATCATCACCGTTGATTACTTGGCCTTATAGGATAAGAGTGCACTGAAATATGACAGTCGACTTAGTGGAGTCCTACAGGCTACATCCCTGGTGCCTGAGGTATGATCCCAAAATTGGGCACACAATTCAATTATTATTTTTTTAAGTGTGAGCTATTTGGCAAAACAGCAGCAGCCCTAAACAGCCACGATCAGTGAAGTTTGAGAGGGTTCAAATAGAAAGCTTTGCCTTAATAAAAATTTGGTGCACAATGCAAGTGGCATTAAGATTAAGTAGCAAAGTAACATATACGTTGTCTCAACACTCAGTGCAACATATACGTTGTCTCAACACTCAGTGCAAAGCTTCTGAAACATTAAAACTTCAGATATATTCATTTCCAATGAAAAAAAGTGAAGTCACGCATCCATATGTTTGAAAAACTTTAATGTATCAAGAAGAAACCACCAATGTGAAATTGTTCCTGCCAATCATTGAACTTTGCGTCTCGGGTGCTTCACACAGAAAGAATAATTACGAAATGCTTCATAAACATTTAGTGCTTCATCATTATTGATTACAGATGGAATTCTTCTACAATTAAATGGGCTGAGTGAACAAACGGGTTTCTATGCCCCGTACAAATTCCTACCTTTAATTTGAATTTTAAGGACTCAGCAGACAAGAACAAAAGTCTGCATGTACAACAAATGAATACAAGCATTTCCCGTGGTTTATTTGCTGATTTACGAGAAATGCACACATTTAACGTTTGCACTTAAGCAATGAATGCCACACACGACAGTAAATGTTAAAGTCCTGCTGCTTGCTGAAACACAGCAGTGTGTGTAACAGCCGATCATGATGTTGCTGTACAAGATAACATGACGACATGCCTGAAAATGGCAAACAACATCGCGAGAATCATCGAGGATGGGAAGGAAGCACAGTTTGACAAGGTCAGCAGTAAGAGAGGGCTAGCTGATGATTAAAAAGTAGGGATGGGTGAACATTCGAGCACTTCGAATATTCGAAATGAATGAACATGCTTTTTTTTACTGCATGTAACCCCCCTGAAAAGGTGGTTTCACACTGCAGCGCACTGCTGCACTGCAGCGTTGGGCTGCTGTGCCGTGAAACCACCTATCCAAGGCAAATCCACACAGCCACACTTCAAGGTTAAGTGCGCATACTACCTGCTCCTCAATTATTATTTTTTTCTTTTTTTAACTTAAAAGCACGTTGTACTGGGCTTATATGCACTAAGTGTAGGAAATTTTAAAACTTAACATATTTTACCGTTTATAACTCGTATCCTACTGCTATTAAAATCTTGCTACTATTCCCCCTTGAATGAAAAAAAAAGTGAACATTCGCACATGCCTGGTTCCCATTCTTAAAAATACTGCGCAAGTTAGTTGGGTTGTGACAAAAGTGATCATTTTTCTTAAAAATATGTGATATATAATACTCAGACTATTTGGTTCAAAGTTATTCGACCAAATCGCTATCCGTTTTGAATTTGCTTCGAACCTCAAGTTTACCATTCGTCCATCCCTAATAAAAAGCCCTGGCAAGGGAGGCAGCATTGGCATTTAATGCTCACTAGCTGTGCCTTACTTTTTTCTTCCGAGCTTTGCCTTGGAGCATATTGTACTCCTTGACACATGGTTGGGAGCAGTGAAATGAATGAATACATAGGAGGCCCCGAAGTCTACAGCAGGCCAACATTTTTATCACACAAAGTCGGCGGGAGAGGCCCGCCCAGATGACCGAAGCGTGGCAGCCGATTGCCTCCAGCTAAAGAAATAGTCTCGCTCAGGTACTTGGCGAAGTTTTCTGAAGACTGACTGTCCGGCTCAGGACATTGGTCCAGAACGTGCACTCATTGGAGCAGGCTTGTGTACATCCGCCGTTGAGGTGAACATGCCACGTCCTTCTAAAGTTGTACCTGACAATAAGTAGTATCTTTTGAATTAATGTTAGGAATGTTTCTGCATGCAATCTCTCTGATTCATTAACCCGTATAGTGAAGCATCTTAAAGGACCAATGTGTCTTGTGGTAAAGACACATTGTTTCCTATTCAAGCAATGATGAGCACAAGACTTGGCCAGAACTGTAGTCATTGTACCATGGTTACCGTCGATTTTGGATTTGTGTCACTCACCGCTTGTGTCAAACAGGCGCGCATTGAAGCACTCGTAGGTGAGCCGCTGCCGGCAAACCGTGGACCGGTTCACAAGATGGACCATCTGCTCCATGGGGGCGTCATATACAATGTCCTGGATGAAGCTGCCTGGTTCCCGGAAGCCCTTGACATCGGTAGTCATCTCGTTCTTGTGGTGCACCAATGTGTCACTGCGGTTGTCCGCTATGCAAAAAAATAGAACCAAACACGGAAGTGACACAGAGGCCAGACCACTCAAAATGTTGTTTCAAAGCAGCAAATGAAACTGAGTCTTCTCAATGATAATAGAAGCTTTACTTAAAGGCAACACAGTGTTCGTTAACCAGGGTTTCAAACATTAAAATCAAAATCAAGTCAAATTATGAGGCTTAACGTTCCGAACTGATGCAAAGGCCAAGTTGAGTCGCAATGAGATGATCAATATTTTTCGAATAGTTGTAGAATATTTGCTGAATATTTCTTTAATACTCCGAAGCAAAATTTCAGAAAAAAAGTTGCAGAGGATCCCTAAGAATATTTTTTTGAAGTAGCAACATGGAAGCGTTTCTTCTGGCTAGGTTGTTGAAGCATTGGAAGGGTGCTGCTAAGTGGTGTTCCCTGGTTGTCTAATAAAGAATGAGGCGATGCAGGGGCCGAATTGTATTTATTTACATGATATGGTGCCACCAATGTGGTGTCGAAAACACTCTACATGCGAAAGCAAAAGACACTATTTTCTCAACCTCTCCTCCTCCTTCAACTTGTGTGGAGGTCCAATTGATGTGGCATACAAGGGCACGCTCCCTTAGAGTCCAGAGTTCCGAATCTGCTCAGTAGACGTCAATGTATAAGAACATCTGAAATTTCGGACGCGAAAACTCTTCGGCGTCCGATTTTTCTGACTTTCTGCCCAAATTTCAGGTCCAAAAGAGCATTAATTAAAGCCCCCACCTCTGCCGCGTCTATCATCTCGTAGGTTCTTCCAACCAGCGCTTTCGTGATTCGATACATTTGCGGCCGTAGCAGAGTCTGAAAGGCAGCTTTGCCGCAATGCTAAAGTGTGATGGGGTGAAGCGTGTCAAAAATCTAAAGAGGCCACTGCCACGGCGCTAACGCAGCAATGTCTTTACGAATAAGCATTGAAAATGCATGGAGGTGTGATGGCGGCAGGTGGCAAACGCGCCAGTGCGGCTTAATCGCTGACAATCCTTCTAATAAGCATCTTCAGCTAACTGCTCAGTAGTGCATGTGGTCTAGCGCAGCGGTATGCGTATAACCCGAACGCGCCGCACCGCCGTTCATGCTGCCTCTTAGTGCGAGACCTCTAAGTGCACCGCAGACGCGTTGTATTCACGAACGAGAGCAGCTCGCCATCGCCGTGCCTTTGTGCAGTCAGGAACGGAGTGGGCATCATGAACAGTCTCCTGACGAACGCGTGTGTACGGTACAGCAAGCGCCCCGGCAGTGACGGTGTCAGCTTAGTTGGCGATGTGCTGCTCACAACTAGGAACGATCGGCCTCATGCAGCAGCAAATGTTGAGTATCGGCGGAGTTTCGGCGATGCGTGTGCGCATCGTTTACATGTGCACACGCATCGTGGAAAGGAGTCGTCCGCTCTTCCGCCACAGTCTGTGTTCCGCGTCATCGTTTCCAAACGCTTCATGCAAGAGAGCCATAATCTATTCCGCGCATTGCTGTTACCAGCAGCGCTCATCACGAGATGCCAATTTGCAATTGACGGTTAGCACTTAAGCGGGGTTCGCGGCAGGTACCGAATGTATTCACAGGAGCATGGGCGCGCACCAAAATGCCTGATAATTGTACTGGGAGGCATTCAAGCTATTTCAGAAGTGGCTGTGGCGATTTGACCGCTTGAGCAGAATAAAAAAGTATGAATTCGTTTTTTTCGAAGACTTCGCGGTCCCTAGAAGGTCCGAAAAATCAGGCGTTGACTGTATTCCGGAAGTTCGAATAGTAAAATTCTGGTGTGAATCAAATCGAATAGCAAACACTATTAGAAAAATATTTGAAAGTTCAAATGTTCGCACACCCCTAGTATTAATGTGTACCTGAGCATGTGGGCATTTTTGCGTTCTGCCCTCAATGAATTAGGGCCACCGCAGCTATAAATCAAACACGCAAACTACGGTGTGGCAAGAAAAAAAAAAGACATACAAGAGAGCAGAATAAAGAAAAATTTAAAACAAGTAACAAGCACTGCCATATTTTAATATCCCTAGCTAAGGACAGCTAGTGTTTCAGCTGGCGAGCAGCTACCTCAAAGAAAGCAGAATGTTACTCACGATGGAAGATACATTCAACTGGAAACGGAGTCAGTGGCCCGCTGCCATCCACGTCGATGAGGATGTTTACCATTGTTTCGTCGGGCTTCTTCTTCATGTGGTAAGCCTCACATGAAAGCGGGTGCAGTGCTGGTGTGTGGAAAAGCAAGCAAGAAAAAAGACAAGGTGATAAGGTTATCAATTCAGCATCCCAGTTTTCCAAAACATAGCTATACAACGTACAACCCTGTTCACTTCTAACAAGAACAGCTATTCAGTATTTGGAGGTCGATTACCGCTCATAGTTCCCATGAAGGTTTTGTGGGCAAACCTTTTATCTATGTACATCTACCAAGTACATCATGTCGATCATTTTCCCCAAAAGTTTTCAAGAGATGTTGAAGCTGCAGTAGCTAATACGCTATCAGGTGTTCTGCCTATAGTGTAGACCATGGGTTCTCAAACTGGGTTCCGCGGAACCCAGGGGTTTCATGAAAGACATTTTAGGGTTCTGCGAGCTGTAAGAACGAATGCGACCCGCTCTCGTATTACCCCAATTTATGACTTCGAAGAGAACACTTAAGGAAAATTTGCATTTAACGATGCCATCGCACGCCACATCCATACACTGGGTGTCTGCGGGTACCGAGAGAGCCGCATGGTAGCAGCACTAAAGCATCGTCGTCTTGCGCGCGCCATGAAACTTGCGCGATTTGCGGACCTGCAGTAACAGAGCACTGATAATTCATGCTCGTGAGCACAGTTTGTTGATGGGCACCTCGGCATTTTGTTCGTGGCTCATGGCGCGCAGGCATTCACGGGGCAGTTTTCGTACATGTTGATTTGCCACTGCACTGTGTCAGTTTTGTAGACAAAATGCGCAACGAGCGCTTTGATACACGCAAGAGGCAGTGCTTCGTGCTGGCTGTGGGCTACATGAGCATTTAGGTTTAGCCTTACGAACCGTGTATCGGTCGACAGCCATTTCACAGAGCAACTGGCCCGCCTTCATTTATGTTTTGCAAAGAATAAAACAAGCTTCTGTACATCTGACGTTTCGTGTGTGTGAATGCATTGCTTACGGCGTGCAGTGTCTGAAGCATGCAGTGCATGGTCAGCAGGCGCGTTAACGTGACTCACGGTGTGGGGTGGAGTGTTGCGGAGAAACCGCAACCGTGTGTATTATCAGGAGTTGCACATCAAAGACCATGGCCTTTGGTATCAAAGATAATAGGCCAATGCGGGCGGCGAATCAATACTGTGGTTGCGCGCGTCGAGAAGTGTCACCTCCCCACCCTCACCTCCGTTTCCGATTGTCTTCACGCTAAAGGAAAAGTTCAGGGTTCCACGGCACTCTGGAAAAGATTTTGGGGTTCCCCACGGCTAGAATGTTTGAGAACCCCTGGTGTAGACTATACTGTAGGCACAATACTGTAAACAGTGTTGAATGCTAATACAAAAGGTTTTCTATAAAAAAAAACAAGCTTCACATGAAAAAAAAAATATTAAAGAAGTCACATTTGCGTTTTGTTTTTAATTAAGCTGCTTTAAATAAATGTTTTATTAAATGTTCATTGCATGGATTGAAATAAAAAGCCTCATTAAAGCTACCATTATGACTGGATGGTAGGTTTATGGCAGGAAAATAAAAGCAGGGTGTACCTGTTACATATACTTCCATAGTTTATCTGCTGAATATAAATAGAAATATAATATATATGAATAGTAACAGAATGTTTGCAGCTTAGAGCACAAATTCACAATTCAGTGGCACATCTTTCACAGCAAAAGGATCTCCACATTTAGTTACTTTACTCTAACTTCAAGCTTTCTGTTCTTAGAAGCCTTTCAGTTCTTTTTATCCAGCTATGCAGATCAATGTGTAAGCTAAAGATCCATGAAGATAGAGGGTATTAAGTTCCTATATACATACTTACTATGATATAAATAATAAAGTGCTGAATCATTTTCCTACACAAGCAGGATTATAGGATAGGCAAACACATTACAAAGCGGAAGCAGAATCTTTCAGCTGTAATCACACGAAGCCAGTTTAATGATAAAACACAAGGACGTGGCCAATTCAAATGAGAAAAAAATTCAAATGAGAAAAAATTCAAATGAAATTACAACAGCATAGAAAAGCAGCCAAATTTCAGTGCTGATGAAGACCACTCACAGACATGGCAGACCGCTCCAGCATAACCAGTGTCTGTGCAATTGCAGACAAACTCGATAGAGTCCTGCTTGCAGACACCGCCGTGCTCGCATGGGTTCGGATGGCAACTGCAGAAATGAAGAGCACATATAGGTGAGCTTTCATGCAGATGTTGCCTGATGCAAAATTTCCGTGCTGGTACTCCAAAGGTAAGGAATTTGGTCAGGATCAGCCGGCCACATGTGGAATCGCTGCCCTATTTCGACCACTGCCATGCTAGTGCTACAGATCAATCCATACATTGCTCCATACTCTGTATATTCATTCCCTGGCAACGTAATAAATGTTGATCACTCTGTGATAAGCCAAATTTCTTCACAATACTTATTGTCTGGTAGTTTGCCAACCTGCCCTTGTTGGCAAGGGCATTGAGGATGAAGTTAACACCACTTGAAACTGCTTGAAGAAGTCCCCTGGGACTGTACCATAATTCAACACGTAAACTAAAAGTGCTGGATGTGCAGAGGTTGCAGAGATTGCATGACAAATTGCACCAACCGCAAATGCTGCCCTTACAATTCAGCGGCTCGAGCTATTTTGCGATTTGGGCATAGTCGGCGACCAGTACTGGATAACATAGGCTTCCCTAGGTTTGGTTGTGATGAGGCACCGGCAACACGGCTGTTGACCACGCTGGCAATGTGTCAAAACCAATGAAAAACCATTTCTGGTCGACTTAGTGGCCAATGTAACATGCAGTCGTAAAGTTGAACTTTGAATTATTGCATGGTGCACTGTAAGACATCCGAAATTTCAGCAGTCCTTTTGCATTAGGCCATAGGACCAGTGGCAGTGCTGTTTGAATAATCATGCATGTATGTACTGTTGGTCCACACCTGTATTGGGAACTCCAGCGTTAAAGCATTCCATTATTTAGAAAAATTGTATTTGATTCAAGCCCAAGGAATTCAGCATCTGCACACGCCAGAAAGCTAACACTGCTACTGACAAAAAAAAAGGTCATTCTCTTAAAACGTTACGATATCATAGCGCAAGGACTGACTTTTGGATCCAAATAACACGATAAAAAAAAAGGTTGGCATTGAAACATTGGCATACAAGTGAGTCGATGTTAGGTAAATTGATTGATTGATTGATTTTATTTTATTGATTCATCACAATACATGTGTGATCGGAGGCGAAGAGAAAAACCAATAAACAAGATTTGCTGAACCAGATTAAGGGGGGACGCGGCTTTCGTATCGCGAAAAACAACAAAAAAATCGATTTTTTGAAAATCACATTTTCAGTTTCTGTAGCCCTTTTTATATCCGATTCCAAAATATCTTCACCGAAAACCGCGTAGAAGTGCTATAAAAAAATTGTTGCGCCTGCCGAGGTGGCGAAAATTATTGGGGAAATCGCAAAAAAACACTGATTTTCAAAAAATCGTAGCTCCGCAACGACGCCACCGAGCGCCGATATCTTGGGCTCATCGGAAAGCGCATTTCTCCGTCTTCAAATTCCCCGCCTCAGCTGGCTCCTCCCTTCGAAAACAAGCGCACAAAAAGCAAATGTTCGAAGGTCGTTTCGAGCCCTCCGATTGGCCGCGCCCGCCATGTTGGTCCGATGCTCGCTCCGGGAGATCGTCGTCTGCAGCTCGTGCGTCTCGAGCTCACGGCTGTCGAAAGTCGCGCTACTTCGTGGCGTATTCGCAATCGCTCTGTGTTCACGGCTCGACGATAACTTTGAACAAGAACTACGTTTTAGTTTGGAGCTACTACCGGAAGCTCGGTGGGATTACGATGGCGCGCCGCACTCGTAGCGAACATCGCAAACGCGCGTCTCGGACCGACTCTCTAGCGTTGACTCGTCCGATCCGTGGTTGGAGGTTCTGCTTATGCGCACTTCGGATGTCGTGGTGAAGATGATCGCAGGACGACTCTTTGCACTCGCGACCACGCATTACGTACTTTGAAACATCGGGCACCGCGGCCGGCGCGTCTACTGCTCGGAGTCGTCACTAGGCCTAACTCCGCTCACGGCGTCGGCACGCGAGACGAACCTCGAACTTTGCGGGCAAGAACAACGCGTTAGCGGACTCGCGGCAGTGTGCTTCTTCGCAAGGAACGAAGCGCTTCCCCCGCCGGCTCCTCGGTACAGCGGATGGTCATTTTACGCATCGGCAGCGGACCCCACGGCCAAGCTCGTCGCGCAGCGGGCGCGCGTCGGCGTCCCGAAATGCGAGGCCAAACACGTTGCGCGCATATTTTTCGTCGCCGCGCCTAGGCATCTTGCGCATCGTCACTGAATGCCGCCACCCAGCACATCGCGTGCCGACTTCCCGGAATATGCGGCCGAGCACTTAGAGGTGAAATAAAGCACTGGTGATGCAATTTAGGCGCGCTTGGGGCCGTGCTTGGTATCGCCGTAAGCGCTCATGAATCATCTGAAAAAAAAAAAAAGCCACGCAGAAAACCGTGTCCGCGACCGGGTGAATGATGAAGCGCATCGCAGGCGAGGTTTACAAATTAACTTGACGAGTAAAACAGGGAGATGAATTCATATCTGCCCAGTTCGCGTCTTGAATAAACAGCTAAGGAATTGCTATTCCACCAATGTCTTGGCCATAACTGCCTGTTATTTAGGAGGAAGGGATAGGTTGTCATGATGAGAGCCGCTCTTAGTATCCTATAAAAATGATTCAATGATCAATTGCAATCAAGACTTAATTATGTTAGTGATAGCATGAATACAAGAAAGCTGGCAAATCATCATAGTACATGGCCTAATTGCATTACAATATCTTGTTTTCAGTCATGTTTATTGCACCACTTCATAACTTCGTTTAAAATCCATGCTACATGTTCTTTGTATATCAGAAAAGGATTTAAAAAAAGAGAAAGAAAACAAAAGCAGAACAGATGAAAGGCCACATGTGCAGGAGGTCCAATGTTATAAAACACGCCAAAGATCACAATCTTCTTGTGTTTTAGAGAAGCAAGGCACCTCAAACTAAAGACAGGGCACTCAAGAAACTGCACATTACGAAGGACTCAAAAGATTACGACCCCAGTGCCTTTTGATGAAGTAATATCGTTGGTACAACTTTAAAAGCCGTTTTCTCAAAACGACTTTTCTTGCTTCCTGCTTCGCTTGTTCCGCTGATTTCTCACTGACCGCTGGGTCTATTGCAGTTCCGTTTTTTGTTCTATATTCCTTGAAGCACAGTTCAGGGCGTGACATTCTTGCTTTTTCAGTATGGCCTTTTCATAATTAGCTATTTGACAAGTTGCACAAGGCCTCGATGCCTGTTGCACAGTCACCTCATGAAAAATGAAAACTAAAAAAAATTTTGTTGCAAATAAAAAAAATCTAAGAATGTCATGCCCGCAATCAGACATCTTAGAATGCATAGCACTTTGAACGAGTTTCCTATCACATTTTTTAAGCGAGTCAGACTCGGAACAAGAGCAGAAGGTGAAATATATTGTACATCAAAAAGTTGTAAAGATATATTCATGAAATTTCTACAGTAGCATTAAAAAAACATTTCAAATAAGTGTGCCAATTTTCATCAAAATCCATGAAGAAATAAGAAAGTTGGTACCGAAAGCCACGTCCCCCCTTAAAGTTTCTTTAAACTGCCTCCTAGCTCACTGTAGAACACACTTTATGGAAGAAAAGAGGATGAGTTGCGCATACCGGTCCACCATCTGGCAGGCGTCACGCAGCACCTGCCCTTGCACCTGGTTGGGTGGAAGGGTGAGCACGTTGATGTAGCGGCCCTCGACGTACAGGTAGCGCATGCAGCCAATGAAACCCTGCATGCCATACACGCCACCTGCACAAATGGGCAGAAGGGCCTTCCTCAGTGTCCAGGCACTCGTGTCTTGTCAGTCATTGAGGATACCCACACTACGCCTCGAATATGACAAGTCAGGAGAAGGGATAGAAAAGAATGACACACTTTTGTTTTTCTTTAAGCGAAACTTCTATGGGTTACAGATTTCGGCAGCGCAGTGGCGGCGGCGTCATTCACGAAAAATCTGGCGCCAGCAGCTGTGCAGAAACGCGGGTTCACACAAATGCGGGCCTCGAAGGTGCGCCAGTCACATGCTTATTTTTCTGCGCCGTTTTACAATAACTGATGCTCTCTCAATCATGGGCTTGTCAGCGACCAGCCGTTTCTGATATGACAACCTGATCAAAGTCACTTGTTATTTAGCGTTGCCACGTTTCATAGTTTCACAACGCATGACTGTCGTTGTTGCCTGTAGCAATAGAAGTGTTGTACGGCTAAGCATGCGGATGAACGTCCAGTTCCCAGCATGGAGGAAGGCAAAAGTTAACCCTTTAATGCCTGAATTATGAAAGCGCCGAAGAAAAAAAAATTGTTTTTCATTTCTCAGTTTTAAATAGCAACCTTAACTTAAATAAGCAGTTGTATTATCCAAAATGCAACTTTAATGCATACTTTTAGGTATGTTGCGAATTCGCGACAACCGGCACTTAAGCCAATAGTAGCTCAATATGTTCAATGCAACGCAAGTACGGCATCGCCGCATCAATGAAGCGGATTTCTTCAGGTCGACGTAACTTGGCGTCGTCATTGTTGTTAAATGCAAGTTTGACTTTATTGCCTCCTGCCAATCGCGTGACATCGTGTCGGCCACCGTGTGTGGCCTAGACTCCGCCGCCAGAATGAAATGAAGGCGACGGCACCGTGAAATAGATCTAGCTCACCACGAGACAGAGCCAGTCCTTTGTTCGAATTTTTCTGCGTCGCAAACAGATCGCTCTACTGAACGATGTGTTCCGTGAAGGTGTCATCAAAAATTCCTTGAAATATTCAATAGGAGCTCGGACAGTGTCACATTGAGGATGAGCGGTTTTCCAGCGTGGCACTTCCCGCTGTTCTTGACAGTCTTTTGTTTTCCACCGCACTGCATGTTTTAGAGAGGCACTAGCTTGGCTGGTCTACCACATCTTCGTCTTCATCCTCACTGCTCGATGAAGACACTCGTGCTTGTGCATGAGGATCGGGATCGACATCGTCGTCTTCGCTGTCATTGAGACAGATGTCACTTTTATCTTCAGGTGGCAAGCGCGTGCGAAGCCTTTTTTTCCCATAAAATGAGCGGAAGTCCATCATGAACTTGCCATACCGGCAGTCATTACTGACTGACTCAAATGCCGGATGTCGCGAATTTGCGACATACCACAGAAACGATGATCGCGCAGGAAATAACATACTTCAAAACAACATGGCATGTCGTGTGCAACCTCTTGTATGCGTGCACATCGAAAAAATTTTATAGGAGATGGAACTTACGTCCCTCGGGCAGAAAACAACGAAGAAGTGAGAGCTGTTGCACGTGCTTCGCGCTCTCCGGCATCTGATACACAACACTGGGTTCCAGCTTGCAATACCTTACATGCAATGGCGCCAGATGTCTCGTGCTGAAAGCTACATTCGCCGCAAATACGTGACAGCCGCCGGTGAAGGCATCAACGCGTTTCGTGTGTTACTTAATCGGCGTCTTTCAGTATGCCGCGAATTCGCGACAACCGGCAGTAAAGGGTTAAGGAGGAGCAATGCGCAATGCGATAGAAAGAAAGAAATAGCAGGTCAGACACACAAACGCCAAGTTTTGCTTGCCCCCATTTTGCCCGATCGAAAACGGGATCCTAATTATTTGTTTATTTTTTTGTATCTTTCTGGCATGAAAATAGAATACCTCTAATGCACAGAAGCATGCAAGAATCGAAGTATCCTTTGTTATACAGATCACTTCTTACCTTAGAGAAGCATGCTGAAATGATTAAAGCTTTATTATAACTGTACAGCAATATTGACATTAATGAAAGAAATATTCAGGATGGGTGCAGCTTACGAAAGCTAGTATGCCTGTCTTTTTATTTAGACTCACAGATTTTCACAGCTGCGTGCTTGAAGACAAAGTACAGAGATATTCTGGGCCTGTTATTCAGGCACTGGCTAGATCTGCATGCCGCCCAATGCAAAGCTACAACACAATGCTAGCACGGGTGCATTAGTGCAAATTTGTCATAGATGACGAAATTGTGACCTGAAATACGTAGCTTATTAGTTAAACAGGTTAAGTCATTACTGAAATTTCTTGTTGTTATGGCACTCACAATACATGTATCAGAGAGACAGCCCTAGTCCCAATCTCGATACAACAAATCTCAAGGTACCACTAAAAACCGTTCGTTATCTTGAAAAGTCTTGGTAGTGAAAAAATAGAAAATTCACACTAAAAATCGTAAATGCAACCAAAGGAGTCGCCTATCTTTGCTGGGTATATATCTGCAATCACGTTATTCTCTAATAAGCACCAAAAATAAACAGACACGAAGTACAGTAAAAGCTTGTTAATTCGGATTTCACGAGGCCGGAAAAAAATGTTCCAATTAACCAAATTCCAAAATATCGAAAGTATCAAGAAAACAACAAACAAATGTATATTACTTCAATACACTTTAATTTTCTTGATGAATACGTAAATCCTGTACTTATTTTGCGTAGTAGCAGTTTAAAAGCCGCAATTTTCGACACTCGCGACTTTGTTCACAATGTGACCGCGGCTCAAGACCTTCCTGTCTTAACTACTAATCCGAAACGTGCTACCCCGACCTTAACCAGAATCGTCCTTACCGTCGTTACCGTACGGTTCGCGCTGATGGCAATGTGCGATGCAGACTGCACCGCCTCCTTTTTTGCTGTTCGCGAACGTCGTTTTCGCTCCTTTGCGTCGCAGATTTGCGGCCCAGCGCGCTCGGCGCGCTTTGAGAAGCCTCTGAATTAACCGGGTTGATGACAAATATGACCAAATTAACGAGAGTTTGATGGTATTAAACAATACATATGCTTGCCAGGACCAGAGAAGGCGTCCAAATTATCCAAGTTTCCGAATTAACGGGTGTCGAATTAACGAGTTTCTACTGTATTCTGGAATGAGTGTACTTTTATTTGATGAACACCGCGATCTTTGCCTGATGGGCGCAGCTCAACTGCTACACGACGAACTCTTCAAGGTGCGCTTCCTTTTTATGCAATTCGAAACGTCGACGTTAGATACCGATTCCTCGTGTTGCTCCGCATGCACTGTCTCAGCGTCATCTCCAAACTCGTCGACCTCGTCGCTGTTTCCTTAATCACAACAAACGGTGTTGATCTTATCGGTTGTCAGTTCAGCCAACGTGCATACTTCGTCTCGCACCGATCGCACTGCCCGTAGTATTCAAAAACATGCACAGGGAGTTTTTCTGCGGCTTCATCCCACAGGTCACTTGTGTCGCATTTTTCACTGTCGCCACATTCCTTTCGTGCTGCTTCCAGAGCTCATTGTGAATGTACAAACACCAAGCTAAAAGCAAGCAAAACAGCCGTGCAACAAGTGTACAGACGAAGCTGGCCAACGAAACAAAGGCAGCGAGGCAATGGTGATGGGACTGCCGCACAATTATAACAGGGCAGACGCATGGAGAAATAAGCGAGCGCTCTAATGATGACGATAGTGGAACATACTGAGCTGGGCATTGTTTACACCACCGCGAGTAACTTTTTAAGTTTGCAATTTGTTATTTTGAAGTGTTCTTGAGACACAAGGGCGATAAGATTCGATACGTTTTTCTGAAACGTTCGGAATTTTGAAATTCGTAGACGTGCAATATTTTTACATTAAGCTAGGGGTGTGCGAATATCAAATTTTTCGAATACGAATCGAATACGAATATCCACCTTCGAATATCGAACCGAATATCGAATATCAAAGGAAAAATGCCTCCACAGTAACAATATTTTATTTAACATGTAGCTATTTGAAAAAAAAAAACATTAACAGCCTGACTGGCA
Organism: Rhipicephalus sanguineus; assembly: GCF_013339695.2. NCBI lineage: Eukaryota > Metazoa > Arthropoda > Arachnida > Ixodida > Ixodidae > Rhipicephalus > Rhipicephalus sanguineus. The sequence continues at coordinate 116,512,863 of NC_051180.1, forward strand.
ACACAACATACACTGCTATCTCCAGAACACAATGTCCATAGGCTAGCACAATGCACATCACAACACAAGCAAATATCACGGCACAATGAAAGTAATGACTACATGTTATCATGAAGAAATATGAGTTGCTTCACATGATCAGGCAGCAGGTGCTCCCTTGTAACAGAGACAACCCCCCCCCACTGCCACTGAAAAGGCACGCTCGCTTGGAACAGAAGTGGCTGGTATAGGGAGTTACATGGGGCAATCTTTGCCAGACTGGGGTATCTGAGGGTGCCTACAGTCCGCCACCAGTCACGTGGGTCACTGTCTTTCTTCAGAAGTGGTCCCGCATAGTGAACGAGTGGTAGTGCGGCACGTTACGGCCGCATAATATTGCAAATGCACGGTTACATGATCACCAACAGCGCTGCACGTCGGAGATGCACCAGCAATAAATCATACGTATTGCTGCGCTCGTCGCAGGCAGTTATCGTGCCTTCGTGTACTTACGATGTTTATCGCTCCTCTCGGCAACGTTTTTAGCGATACGAACGCAGCAGAAATGTGGAAGACGAGTTATTTTATGCATGATAATCGAATCACATATTCAAACTTTTCGAATATTCGAAGTTATCGAATATTCAAAACTTTTCGAATACACGATTTTCGAACTGAATACGAATATTTCGAATGTGATATTCGACGAATATTCGATACTTTCGAATATTCGCACACCCCTACATTAAATCAATGGATGTTTTGAGGGGCATTTACGAAATAGTCGTTAATCTGAAAAATTTCTAATCTGAGGTTCGCTATAATGGGATATGACTGTAGTTGGGCCATGACAGCCCATTTTGTCACACAGGTAATTTTGTGGTCACGAATTTCATTGCAACAGGATTGAATTGAATTCACCATGAGAATTACAAAAGCTAAAGCAACAAATGGCAGCATGTGCTCAAGTTACAAAAAGTGCTCAAAAGAACTCGCGAATATTCGCTGGGACGTACCTCCGATTAAGTACTCGCCGCCAGTCTCTAGGGAGAAGAGACGTGTGGTGATGCTGGGCACGCCGTCCAAGTGCAGCTCAATGCGGTTGGTTTGCAGGGCCAGTACCAGGCGATGCCACTGGCCGTCGTTGAGAAGATCTGCAGAAGAGCGAATGAGTGCAAGCTCCTTGTCGAACGCTCACAAATTCAGCTCTACACCGAGACAAGAGAAAACGTTTTGCTACAAGGGCGAAGCAATAAATGCGATAGAAACAAATTGTAATGTCATACAAAGAAAGGCTAACAGCTCACTCCTTTAGCAAACACAACCACTGCAGAGAGTGAAGCGACCTTCATGCGGTCTATGGCTTTAACGCAAACTTTTTGATGAAAGCACAACACATAGAAAATTATGAGCCATCTGTCGAACATCCTCAAGAGATAAGTGCACAAGCACACGCCCTGTAGCTAAGGTACATGGGCCAACACCGGTGAAACATGGGCCACGTGATGACCTTTTTAAAATGGCCTTGGACCCTTTGCACCATCTCACAAGTGACAGCGAACAAGCCTCTGCCATGCTGAAGTACCTCAGAGGTATGCGTACCACCAACAGTAAATGGTGTACAGTAGAACCTCGTTGATACATTCCCGCTTAGTACGATTTCCCGGCTCCTACGCACGCAATCGCGAAAATTAAAAATAACCCAATACAGCTGTGTGCAATACGTTCCGGTTAATACGTTTCCGGAAAATACGATTATTCGGCAGCAACATTCAGCACTGCGGAAAACTGCGGTCGTATGATACGTTTTGTACTCAGAAACTCGCACTCAGGTTTGCAAAAAAGGCCCTCTCGTGTACTTGTAAAGCGCAAAGTGGCAGACAAGCCACCGCGCAGCGACGGCGGTTTCTCCGCAGCACCTTTCCCCCCACCGCGCTTTCTCTGCTTTGCTCAATTGTCCCCTCCGCATCTCTTCCGAACTGCTCGATCGCCCCTTCCGTGTCTGCCATCGTCATTTCAGTATGCTTCATTAATGAGCACTAACAGACAATAATGCCAAGGAAAGTATAGGAGATGTTGTTTGTAGTAATTATGATATAAATGCGAAGAAAGTAAAGTGGACGAAAAGACCCCTGCCAGCTTTAAATCATCTTTTCGTCCATTTTACTTTCTTCACATTTATACCACAATTACTATAAACTAGGGGTGTGCGAATATTCGAATTTCGAATATTTTTCGAATAGTGTTTGCTATTCGATTCGATTTGCACTGGAATTTTACTATTCGAACTTCCCAAAAACAAATACAGTCAACATCCGACTGAAAGTGACCCCTTCAAATTTTCAATATGCTTCACCTCATCACACCCCCGCATTACGGCAAAGCTGCCTTTCAAGCTCCGCTACGGTCGCAACTGTATTAACTAGGCATGTGCGAATAGTGATTTTTCACTTCGAAGCGAATACGAATCGAATAATTACCTCGTTCGAATAATTTCGAAGCGAAGCGAATGTTTTCGAATCGAAGCGAATACCTGGGAGACAAAGTTCACAAGAGAAAAATTGGTAGAATGAACTACGTTACCTCGTTACAATAACCTTTGCTAGCTGTTTCACCCACTAAATCTTTACCCTCCATAAAAGTAGGGGATCAGAAATAGACAGACACCCGACTTTTCATTTTCAAATTTATTAGCACCCACCCCCTTATGTAATACCCTCGTAAGAGGGTCCTTGGGGTATTGTGAATAAATAAACATAAACAGATGTCCGGCCAAACATCCTAGCGCATGTTGCTGTGCACGAACACCAACTGTTCTACATGCTCGGGGAGAAAGTGCTCTCTTTGTGCCGTGACAACATTCCCTGTGGTTGAAAACAGCCTATCACTGGACACTGGAGTAGCTGGCACTGAGAGCCGAGCTATGTTGTAGAGAAATGGGTACTTGGCCTTGCCAATATTTTTCCACCACAGGAAAGGATTGTCCAAACGAGGCTGAACAGGTGCATGGAGGTACTCCTCCACCTCCTTCTTCAATCTCTCAGAGCCAGTTGGTGCAGTATTCGAACCAACCAAAGTTCCAAACACACTCCACACATCACTGCTCGATGACGCAGCTTCTGCAGATGCACTGCTCACACTTGGCTCCTCTTCATCGTTCTGTTGAGGCAGACTCTTTTCTAAAGCTGAGCAGAGCTCACTCTTTAACCATCGTTTCTCGCAAGTGGCATCATAGCACACTGCTTTAAATCGGGGGTCTAGTGCTGTGCTCAGGGCATATGGCACCTGCAATTTAATGTCCCCAAACCTACACTTGATGGCCCGAAGGAGGCTTCCTGCAAATACAGACTCCTCCCCACAACTCCGCTCTTGCTGGGTGAGGAGGAGCTGCATGCAGTGCACGAGCGGCACCACTTGAGAAAGTGTTGGGTGCTTTTCGGAGCAACTCTCTCTCGTTGCATCATCAATGCATTTAAGGACTGATGTCACAGACGTCATGAGACACCATTCAGTTGAGGTAAAGTCTTCCATTGTGTCCTGTTCGGACAGGTCCAAAGAAATCGGAAGACGAAGCTTTAAAAGGCGAGCCATCATTGCGTACTCACTATTCCAACGTGTTACCACGTCCTGGATTACTTCAACGGGTTCTAAGCCCATGCTTGCTTGAAGTTCCTTGAGGCGATTCCTGGCCAGGGAGCTCCTCTTATAGTAGGATACAATTCCACGTGCCTTGATGCACAGCTGCTCGAAGTTTGGTGTATCTCGCTTTGCACAGTTTATGCACAGTTGCAAGGTCTGCGCAAAGCATTGAATGCTTAACCATCCTGTTCGCAATGCAGCACCCAGGAAGTTTCTGGCATTGTCAGTTACAATGAAGACTGGTATGCCTTGAGGCAGTCCCCATTCCTCGGCTAAATCAAGGAGGACGTTCTTCAAGTTTTCAGAAGTATGGCCCTCGGGCATATGCCGGCATGCAAGATGGTAATTGTGAAGAGTGAACTCTTCATCGAGCAGGTGGCATGTAAACGAGACGTAACTATCCCCAGGCCTAGACGACCACCCGTCGGTTGTGACCAAGTAGCATGGGGTACCATGGTTGAAGTGATGGCGTAGCGCACCTTTAATCCGCTCTTTTTCCTTGGCGTAAAGGTCTGGCATGACGCTCCTGGAAAACGTAGTCCTCGATGGGACTTTGTACTCTGGCACTGCAGCGTGCATCAAGGACAAAAAGCCGGGCTCCTCGACGATAGAATACGAATGCAAGCCAGCGGCCATGAACTGCGCAACCTTCGTAGTTAGCATTTTTGCGCGCTGACTGTCACCTTTTAAGGTCAGCTTGAAGTAACTGCAGCTCGCTGCACTTGCGTCTGCCGTCTTCGTGGCCCTCGTCTTTTTTGGGCCACTCGCCTTTTTTGAGCATTCGGCGGCACGGAGCTTTTCAAATTGCTTGAATGGATCAGGGTGACGCTTCAGGTGATTGACGAGCGTGGTTGTAGTGCCTGTAGGTGTTTTAAGGCGCATCTTACACGTGCAGCAGGTCGCGTCACTGGCCCCGCGCTCGAAGAACTCCCAGATGGGACTCCGGAATAGCCGTTGCGCCGGTTCGTCCATGGTTGCGCTAGGCCAGTCGTGCACGCAATCGAGCAACAGGGCTACCAAACTGTTGTTTTCCCCAAAGTTCAGCACTTGCAGCAAAGACACATGCGCCGAGCACGTTCACAAGCGCAAAACAAAACACAAAGGGCTATGACTAGAGATGGGTCGCTCAGGAGCGAGCCGGCTCTTTTTAAAGAGCGGGTGATCCGCGGCTCAGTAAAAGTGAGCGGCGGTTCTTTGGGAAAGGGGGAAAGCCGGTTCTCGCTCGTTCAGTGAGCCGTGCTGAACCGAACTGCTAAGATGCTCAGAGAGCCAGGGATGAGCGGTGAGCCAGTGAGCGCATGAGCCGGGTTAAGGTGGCGGTACAGTAGTGCATTGTCAGTAGCCGGTTCTCTCTCGCTCAGTGAGCCGTGTTGAACCAACACCACTAGGTGTTGTTCGTTGAACCGGTCGAGCCGCTTCGTTCGAGTTCGCGTTCCTTGAGAGAGGTACGCTACGTAAGGTACTTTAACGCTACGCTGGCTTTCACGCCATCTATTGGGGATGACAGAAAGCAACTGCCCTTTCGTCCTTGCTTACAACAGTCACAGCCATGGTCGCAGCCAACAACATTGGAGAAGGGACAATCAACGTAGTCGCAGCATCCTCGCCTTCGGCTTCCTCCGCGGGTGCCCACCGGCCGCTCCATGTTGTTATCCAGAGGCATGCACGGAAGTTTCGTCATTGGTTTCACTTTCATTTACTGGCCGACGAGTGTTGGCCGCTGCGGGCAGACTCGCGCTACTTGCTCGCTGTGTGCGGTTGTGGTAGTAAAAGACTGTAACCCACAACCGAAGAAGAAAACGGAACTGAAGACGACGACGACGGTGTGCGCGAGCGAGACGCTCGCGAAGCTCGAGAGCTGCAGAACGTCGCCGGGCTGGAAGAGCGCGGCCAGGAACGAGCGTCCCGGGAACGAGCAATCGTTACGGGCCGGGCCTAGCAGCTGTTCCTGTGGTGAACGAGCGTGCGGGCCAGGAGCCGAGATCGTGGCCTCGGTGCCACGTCCAAGCGGTTCCGGCGCAACCCGAGCTGACCCCGTTCCGGAGCCGAGATCGTGGCCTCGGCGCCACGTCCAAGCGGACCCGTTCTGGAGTCGAGATCGTGGCCTCGGTGCCACGCCCAAACTGACCTTTTCCCGAGCCGAGATCGTGGCCGTGGTGCCATGTCCGAGTTGGCCGTCGTCAGCGTGGGCCTGTACGCTCCGCGACGAGCAGGTCGTCGTATGTTCGTACACCTCCGCACCACGCACCTGTCCGCTTCGTGCTGGCATCATCGCTACCTGACTGCGGTATGCGAGTGACGTTCGACGGGCCTATACGGCAGGACGCGCCGATTCTCTTGCGTGTGATTAGAACTCTAAAAGTTAGGACTTAGGGATATCTGTATTGTTCAGTGGGACAAAGCGTGTGTAATTGTGTGTGTGTAATTGTGTGTGTCAAGTCGATAAATGTGTTTCTTGTTCGTGCCTTGGTTTTCCTGCATCTGAGGGCCCAAGAACCACCACATTTGGCGAGCCTGCCAGGATGGCACATTAATATTACAGCCATTACTGAGATGCGGGGCTGAGCCATGGACAGGGAAAGATTTTTCGCACTTGGCCGGGAACTAAGGCTCGAGAAGGATGCGCTTAGAGAATGGGTGGACAAAGAATGCGCACTAGCTCGCGATGAACGCGCACGTGAACGAGAGGAAGCTAAAGAAAGCGCTGAGCGGCAACGCCTACGGCAGGAACAAGAGCTCAAGATTTTGGAGCTGAAGTTTAAACTTCAGGAAAGCGCGGGACGACAGTCAGCCGAGGCTAATGAACCAGTGGGAGCTACCTCGAGCGTCACCCCGAGCACTACACGTGCACCGGAAGTATATAGCCCTCATAAACTGATACCGCCCTTTGACGAAACGCGGGACGATCTCGACGCGTACCTACAGCGGTTCGAGCGGGTCGCGACGTGCCAAGGGTGGCCCCGTGAGAAATGGGCTCTTCCACTGAGTCTGTGCATGACTGGAGAAGCCCTAACTGTGATAGGCCGGCTAGATCCAACAGCTGCGTTAAACTATGACCAGCTAAAAGCGGCGCTACTGCAGCGGTTTTGGTACACTGCAGAGGGCTATCGGGAAAAATTTCGCAAAGCGAAACCCGAAGACAATGAGTCCGGCCTGCAGTATGCTTCTCGGCTTGCTGGTTATTTTGACCATTGGTTGGAGCTATCAAAATCCGACAAGACCTTTATAGGCCTTAGAGACCCGATTATCGCCGAGCAATTCATGGAGAGTTGTCTTCCGGCTCTGAAAGTGTTTCTGAAGGAGAGGAACTGCCGAACGTTGCAGGAGATAGCGCAGACTTCGGACAACTTTATGGATGCTCAGTCACTGGTGAATCTGGGCAAGGAACGCGCATGTGGAGAAACGGGTCCGCCCACATCTCTAAGGATGGAGCTCGCAAGGAAGAAGCTTCGGGCGGACAACCGTTGCTTTCTGTGCGATAAGAAAGGGCACAGAGCGGCTGAATGCTGGTCGCGCACGAAAGCATGTTCCCCAGTGCATGGTCACAATAGTGACAAGTATTCCGCCGGCAGAGGGGACAGATGTGAAGCATCGTGCATGGTATCAGGTGAAAGAAACGAGGAAAAAGCAGCAGGGAATGCGGAATACGTCATTCTGAAAGACGGTGAAAAAGTTCCTGTTGTCAACACTGCAGTCAGCCGAAGTGTTGCACTTGAGAACACTGAGAACGTGCCCACTGTGAAAGGGTTTATGGATCAACGCCCAGTTACCGTACTGCGCGATACTGGCTGCGATACGGTCATAGTGCGACAGGCATTAGTGCCAAAGGAAAGGTTGACCAGTGCGTATCGGCCGGTACTGTTCCTTGACCGCACAGTGCGTAACCTACCAGAAGCTGTAGTCTTCCTGGATACACCAATTTTTAAGGGAGAAGTTCGTGCTCAATGCCTGCGAGACTCACTTTATGATGTTGTCCTTGGAAACATCAAGGGAGCCTTGCCATTGGACACCACGAGAGTGATGGCAACCCGGACTCCCAATCGCAGTAGCAGCGCAGACATCGAGGAAAAGACGCCTAAAACCCCTACAAATCGTCGTAGTAGGCGGCAAGATCAGGTCACCGGCGTCGTGAACCGACTACGTGCACCTAGGCCCGAACCCAGTGACAGCAGTCTATCTGCAGCTAACAGCGATAACCATGCAGCCTGCGCGAAGAGATGGCAAGCAACGGCACCTCCATCTGGATCGTCGCAGCTATCGACCTCGCCGTGGCCGAATTCGCGACCGGATTTGACACGTTACCGTGGTATTGGCCTCGAGGAGTTACGGAGTCGCCCTCTATCGGACGCGCCTCGATTGCGTGCTAGGCAGGATACCGCCGGCGCGCTCCCCATAGGTTTTGCTGTCGGCGCTCTACAAAAACACCTCGTGGAAGCCCTCCAGGGCATTTCTGTAAGTACTTTCGAAATGAACTATGTTCTTTACTGTCAAAATAATCATTTTCGACGAACTGAAAGTACAAGATAGTCTACAGTCGCTGTCTCTTTGCAGAAAAGTGAGCACTCGCTTCACGCTGTCACCGCGTTGGAGACCCCTGAACCGGGTTCTTGCGTGAAAGGTAGTCACTCGCTGAGTGCAAACTATGTGAAATATCTCGTTAGAGTAGACTGCCTGTGTAACCTAACGGAGCATAACAGAAAGAAGCCTCAAGCCAGCGATCGCACGGGTTCACGACGACTGACGGTGCCTCTGCATGTATGAGCGTCTGCATGTATGTTCGTACTGATGGTTTCGCTTTTGCTACGAGCGCGTTTTGGCACCGCGCTGTGAACTTTAGGCCGCAAAATATGAGAATTTGTGAGTAAACAAACAACTACTGTTGCGCGGACGCTATCAGAGCAGTTCAAAAACAATTTCCTTACAACTGCGGCTTCGGTGCGCATGGCAACTTTGTGATCTGCCGTCCCGACGATTCAGTGTTTTTTTTTTTTCTTTTTCGGTCTAAATTCGGGTACGTTTCAATGTCATTTGACAAGATGTCTCTCACTGCGTATTGAACGGTCTTCTCAGCGGGCAAATGCCGCTGCTTCTTTTTCTTTATTCAGCGCATTCGTTTCGTTTGGTGCTCACACAAAACGTGAGCAAATGCGACGCCTTTTTTTAATGCTCCTTAATTATCGTTCCGTTTGCATTCCAGTGAACTTGCCGCTCTCTGTCATCAACAAATTCATAGACCAAGGCTTCATCACTTCGATATTGCTGGTGGAAGGAGAACCAGTCTACGAGACCGAGCATGTAGTAGGATGCGACATAGGAAAAGAAAGAAAATACAGTAACGTTTGCCGTACTTGTTCTGCAAACGTCGGCGGTGAACTAAAAGTTTGAAATAGCGGTGAATAAAACAGAAGGTATTGCAGCAACCAGCAGCCGCAAAACAGGATAGTAATTATTTGGCGAGTACCCCAGCAATTTTGGCAGCAGTCTCGTGTGTAACGCCAACAGGGTGGCACCTTTCACACGTAAATAAATGAGGCTCCAAGAAAATACATGGGGTTGGCCGGTGGGCCGATCATCGGTGGGCCGATCACGGAAGCAATGCAAAATTTATGTTGCTTATGAAGCAATGCATGCCTCATCAAATGGGAAGGTTGCCCGTCGGCGTCCCGCGTCGGCGGCGTCAACACGAGTGATGCAAAAGATAATCGTCACGTGATGGTGTCACCATATGACGTCATCATGACGTCACAGATCGCCAAAATATGTAGCGTCATTATGACGTCACTTAATGTGACGTCACATGATGACGTATTCACACGTCATGGTCGCTTTGCATTGCATCCGTGATCGGTCACGGAGGCCGTGCAAAACCGCGTTAGGCGCAGAACGCTTTTTGAGGGGGGCGCGGGAGAATCAGTACATCGACTGACAAGAAGATGGCTTTCGCCTTCTAGTCATCTTTAACTAATGCATAAGAGACCCTGTGCGTTTTTTTTTTAATTTAACGTATCTAAACAATGACTTGCGCATCTGCAGCCGATTTTGTGGACGCTGAGCACGGGGCCGACGATCAAGAGGTCGCATTGGAGGCTTCTGAGATGGCATCGCACGTGGTAAAAGGTAGCGCTTTTACCATCCTGTGGCAGATAAGCATCATTTGCCGGCGGGAAGCGCGCGCGAGCCATCGCCTCAGTGCGCGCTGTCTGCTACTCACCGAACATCGCGGGCTTGATGCAGTAACAAAAGTCTTCATCGCGGAAGTGCTTGTTGCACACAAGACTCGTAGCAGATGGCTACTTGACGGTTCTTAGCTTTACAACCCATGCTTCACGCTGTTTCTTGTCCCACGGTTACCAGTGCAGGCTGACACTGGGCTCCTTTGCGTAAGCGCGGCAGTGCGGCACCGAGCGGTAGAGCCCCATGTTCGTCGCCTTCGGAGGCAGCCACTCTATTACAATGGTTTCAATTGAGTAGAAAATGAGAGAAAACTTCCGAATTTGAACAGACCGCAGCGCGTGTGGGACTTGAAACTCGTTTTCAAAGCACGCGGCAGTGCGCCACAAGCAGCCGACGCGGCCGCTGAGACCACGTGATCCTGCCAAGCAAGTCACGCCGACGGTGGCGCCGGCGTTTCCAGTGGTGGGCCTCGAGGCCAATACGTACCCCACAAGATGAGGCATTGTTGCCTCTGGACACGACGCCCAGGGTACCACAACGTCGGCGACCCAGGCAACACTCCTACTTCGAGGAACGCAATACCGGCCGCCTCAATCAATCTCGTCCGGGGTTTCTTACGCTCCGCAGCGATGGCACAGACAGCCTCAGTGCGCAGATGGATCAGTCGCCATCATCGCCTCAGCCGCCGCTTCAACCACCACGTTCCCAGTGTCACTTTCAACGTCACAAGACTAAGATGTACAAGCGACGTGACAACAATACTTACTGACAACGACTACCGGTGACGACGACTACCGCGAGCATGGTGTGGTGTCGTCGCTGCGCAAAGAGGACCAGGTGAAGACAGCAAGACAACTAGACTTCCACGGTGTGAATCGTGCGTTGTGTGTGCTGTGTGTCGGCACGTGTTTATTCACCAGAGCCGGCAGTGTGCGCGCGCCTCGTTGTGACGTGTACGCGGTATGCAGGTGGATAAAACCGTATATGCCACCGCCGGCCATATCAAACGTGCGATTAGCGCGTTTTATCTTCTGTGTCAGAGTGCGCCGGGCAAATGATCAACAATGTTTGTGTAGTAATAGAAGGCTTGCAATCTTGACATTCTTATTCTTTGCATTTGCCCGGTGATTGCTTTTGCTGTGTTCCGTTGTGTCGCGTTAGTACTAAGGTCATCCGCGCCACAACGTACTGAAAGTGGGGGGAAATGTGGTAGTAAAAGACTGTAACCCACAACCGAAGAAGAAAACGGAACTGAAGACGACGACGACGGTGTGCGCGAGCGAGACGCTCGCGAAGCTCGAGAGCTGCAGAAGGTCGCCGGGCTGGAAGAGCGCGGCCAGGAACGAGCGTCTCGGGAACGAGCAATCGTTACGGGCCGGGCCTAGCAGCTGTTCCTGTGGTGAACGAGCGTGCGGGCCAGGAGCAGAGATCGTGGCCTCGGTGCCACGTCCAAGCGGTTCCGGCGCAACCCGAGCTGACCCCGTTCCGGAGCCGAGATCGTGGCCGTGGTGCCACGTCCGAGTCGGCCGTCGTCAGCGTGGGCCTGTACGTTCCGCGACGAGCAGGTCGTCGTATGTTCGTACACCTCCGCACCACGCACCTGTCCGCTTCGTGCTGGCATCATCGCTACCTGACTGCGGTATGTGAGTGACGTTCGACGGGCCTATACGGCAGGACGCGCCGATTCTCTCGCGTGTGATTAGCACTCTAAAAGTTAGGACTTAGGGATATCTGTATTGTTCAGTGGGATAAAGCGTGTGTAATTGTGTGTGTGTAATTGTGTGTGTCAAGTCGATAAATGTGTTTCTTGTTCGTGCCTTGGTTTTCCTGCATCTGAGGGCCCAAGAACCACCACAGCGGTGCACGTGGCAGTTTATCGTGAGCTGGTGCAACTCGTCGAAGACCAACAGATGAACGTAGTTTACGTCCTGATTTTAGTGTACCGTAAAATCCCGAGCAAGTACCCCCCTATGGTGAAGGATAATCCGACAAGATTCGGAGGGGAGTGGGGGGCCCTTGCTCAGTCATGGATAGTCATGGATTAAAGTTCAAGGTGGCGGCGGAAGAGCCGATAAAAATAAAGAATGCACACCGGTGCTGCTAATGCAATGCTTTATTAAATACGCATGCATTCACTGTTTTCGTTCGCCCTTGTCGGGCGAATAAAAACAATCAATGAAACAGGGAAAATGGTGGCAGGGTAGAAGAGGTCGCATATTTGTAATCTCACGAAGAAGGGAGGGGGGCGCTTGCTCAGGCAGGGGCGCTTGCTCGGGATTTTATGGTAGTCACGAAAATGTCACCCATAAAATCCACTCCAGTGCATTTCTGAGCGTGCATTATTAGCACGTCAATAAAACGAATAATATGCTGGGCTGAAACAGGAATTCATTTTATTTCGTCCTGGCGCATGATGACAAATTATCATGGCATAATCGCACTACGTTGAGTTTTGATCTGTTTAAATGGGCCACACCGATATTTTTTGACGTCTTTGTTTCTTTCAATGGGTAAAAGGACATCTTCGAGGACGGCGTCCACTCACAGTGACACACGACAAAATTAAGGGCTTGATTTAAGACAAGTACCGACACAAGACAGTGATCGAAGCACGCAAGTACTGCTTTCCGGATAGTTCCTTTCCTTGAAAGCAGATCCATCCCGCATCTACTTTTCAAACGTAAAGGGCGTTCTCTCACACACAGCATGGACAATTCGTCAATGCACCTGTTTAAAGATTACCGCCGCAGTGCACCTGTGCACTGGGGCCGTAACATGCGGAGCTGTTGTAAATATCCGTGATGCTGCAAAAGCGCCCTTTCCAGCAACGACGCCACCAGCTCTACTCCTGCGCAGCAGTACAGGAAGAGGCGTTTCTCTTTTTCCTTTAATAAAGAAAATCTGGGACAATACAACGGTTCCCCGTAGTATTTTCTTACACCTCAGGAATCTCTTTTACTCTTTAGCAGTAATGCAATTACTCGAAAAGTGAAGGGGTTTCGGAGTAACAAAAGGGGTGTTTACTGCTGCAACAGGGACGAACAAGGGACTACAACAGCGCCGACTTACAACTGATCTTATTTTTAGACATTCCTGCCAGGTGTGTTTTCGAACTTGCGGCTGAACAGCTGTCAAAATTTTTCGTTAAGATGCCGCAACGCGAAGAGGACAAGGGATTTTGCAGGACTAGAGAAAAAGGAAGGAAGAGACGCAATGAATGCGAAACGGTACTTAGAGAAAGGCCCCCTAATCGCCCACCATCCATGCTATCGTCTTCCAACTTGGAAAGCAAATGCGCTACTCTGCGACCTAAAGGTAGCATATACAGTGACTCTAGACTAGGTTAACGACGACTTCTAATGCATGCACATTCTCCACATGCCATGAGGGCTGCTTCCACAATGACGCAGGTGCGGTTCCTGGGTGGGAGAAAATCAAATTGGTCATAGCAAACCCAGGGGTACAGCAGCATGCGCTACAATGTATGCCCGGGAAACCCTTCTTCTTTTTCTGCGGATTATTTAGCCACTGAGATTAGTAATCTGTCGCGATACAGGCGAGTAACGTGTGCCTGAAAGCTGGCGCCTACTCTGTTGCACCATGACTATTTTTGATAGATTGGAGAAGCAAGCCCGAACAATAACCCTTCTGACAAATTTACTGTGTGAAGACGAGAACGCTAGCATTGCTTGTACGAGCGTGGTTCATATGCCCAGCAAGCATTATCACTGGGATTCCGTCGGAAATTCTATACAATAACTCTAGGCTTCCCGAGTCACGCGGAAGCACGTGACACTCAATTGCGTCTCCAGAACATTTTGCAGAGGGGTGCATAAGCGAGGGGGGGAGGGGAGCGGAGGCATCCAGCAGCGACCAGCGCACGCCGCGAATTTCCAGGAGGGGGAGGGGGAAGGCAGCCTCCTTCTAGCCTCCTCTCCCTCCTAGTGTTTTCCCTTCTTCCGTCGATTTAGGTGAACCGTGAACCGGTGAGCCGTTCAAATGAGCCGGTTCACTTAAGTGAGCTGAGCCGTTCGGAGCCGCTCACTCAAGTGAGCCGCTTTGCCCATCTCTAGCTATGACAGCTAGGGGTTGCCTGACCAAATACCTACTACCGCTAATATATCAGCTTCCTTCATTTTACCGTCCTAAAATAGTTTTACATATCTACTCGATCACTATGCAAGTTTTCCTTCTAGAAGTTTTTGTCGTTGCAAGTCCACCTTCACGTTATAATCAAATACGCTAGCAAGAAAAAACAAAACCGCGGTGCACTTAATTTGAACGGAAACCGAATTTCAGCGCCTTTGGGATGTGTGGTGGCAAGTACACGCGCCGCACGCGCATCCAAATCCGAATCCATCACAAGTTCGTCTTAGCAACGTTGTATACGACTTACATAGATGTTCTCTAGTACATTGCGTCAATCTACGCTCTAGTTAGCGTAGTTTCTCACAATGGCTGTTAGGGCAGTTATGATACTGTCCGTTGTTAGGGCATTCATCCGGTACTGTACTGCCTCGGACGTACGCTTGTCGCACTAGTGGCCTCATTGGCGTGCAGGGGTGAATCAGGGCTCGGCATTAGTGTTTATTCTTTTCCGCTTCAAACGGAAAGCCATGCTGAGAAAAGCTCACGAATTGTGAAACTCCTAGAGTCTTTAAATGGCGAATCTACACTCCACCGTTGTCGGAACGAACGAGCGAACCTCGAGGGCAACGTTTATACCAGAAAAGTTGCTCGAGGGCGGGCCTGCCGCCAATCTGCTGCGGCCTTTGCAACGACCGTCACCATGAAATATACGCAAGGTAGCGGAGGTTATTTCACAAATAAAGGGGGCATTTTTTGTGCCGTGCATATCGCGGCACATTGGTGGTTTTATTTATTTTTTTCACATTTTAACAGACTTCGAAATACTTCGAAAATATTCGAAGTTTTCGAATAGTCATATTCGATTCGAAGGTCGAATCGAATATCATATTATTCGCTTCGATATTCGAAAGTTTCGAATATTCGCACGACCCTAGTATTAACTCAAGAAAACGCTGGTTCCAGCATGGAGATGAAAGATGTGGCAAAGGTGGGGGCTCAATTAATGCTGTTTTGGACCTGAAATTTGGGCAGGAAGTCCGAAAAATTGGACGCCGAAGCTTTTTACCATCCAAAATTTCAGATGTTATTATATATTGATGTCTACAAGACAGATTTGGGACTCCAGACTTGAAGAGAGCACACCCTTGTCCGTCACATCAGTTGGGCTTCCACAGATGTTGAAAGAGGAGGAGAGGCTGAGGAAATGGCATCTTTGCCTATCACGTGTAAAGTGTTGTCGGCAACACTTCGGTTGCACCAAATCATGTACATAAATACAATTCGGCCTCTACACTGCGCTTGAACCTAGCAAAAAGAAACACTTTCATGTTGCTATCTTATAAGAATATGCTTAGGAATCCTCTCTAACTTTTTTTTTTTCTGCAATTTCGCTTCGAAGTATTCGAAAAATATTCTAGAAATATTCGAGAAATATTCGATTCGATTCGCACTCACACTTCAATATTCGAATTCGCTTCGCACCCAAAATTTTGCTATTCGCACAGCTCTACTATAAACAACATCCCCTATACTTTCCTTGGTCTGAGTGTCTGTTAGTTCTCATTAATTTTGTGTCTAACAAAGAAAAACAAGCCCTTGTGATTCCCTTCTTTCGTTCAGTATGCTTCATGTAACATGTGCATGTTTGCCAGCAGACTGTAATGTCTCTGCACATGCTCATGCACATGATCTGTACATTTAACTGCAAGTGAATGCACCAATGCCAAGAGGAGGGAAGATTGGCAACACTTACGATCAAACGGCTTGAGGAGGACCACTGGAGTCTTCTTGCCCTGAAGCTCGACCCGAATGCGACCCGCATCTAAGTATAACTGCAAGCAAACAATACTAGCGAGCTTAGAAACCCGTTCTTACGAACACAAGGAATCTCAAAACACGCTATTTCTTGGGGATCTGTATGGGTTGCCCCTGAAGCCTTGTCCTGCCATCAGGTAGGTAGACAGCCAACTATCCCCTTCACGAATCTACGTTCAGTAGGCTAACACGGCAATGTCTTTGAGGCCAATCAATGGCTCTGATTTCACAATTGCAATGCGAGTGCTAACCTTATACATCAACACAAAAATCAGTACACTTGGTAAATCAGAGCTTAAGTGAGAAATATTTCCGCAGTTCTGGACGCCTCCTGCTACGAATGTCTTAGAACAAACACAAGTGTTCACAAAGAAGCAGTTGCTGAACCATCACATATAAACTATGAACGCCTACAGATGCAGTTTTCTATTTTCCCATTCTCACAAGCACAGCCTGCCATCAGTGACTCACGTCAAGCAGCCCTAGCAATTTCAGGATGATAAATGCTATGTGCGAGGTAGTCACAGAGACATCCATACACCTCCTTGGTTTCTTTATTTACCTCTGCTCTAATCAGTAAAATGCACACCCACTTAAAAAACTTACAGAGCTGTGTCACTACATGTGAAAGAAGATGTGGCCATAGTTGCAACCGGCACGCTCACCTTGACATAGCCTTCAATGGAGAACTTGTTGTAGAGCAACAGACCTCGCTCGTTGAAGGTTCGAAAATCGAAACTGCAGTTCATGCTTGGCTGCAGATAGCCATTCACCCGGAGCAACGAGTCTGAGCTGACAAATGTGACCGAGACAACTTGTTCGTACTGCAACAAAAACAAGGCTGTTAGGATAAAAATAAACATGGATTTTTTTTTTCTATCTCTCTGAATTGCTGTTTACATGGAGATTAAGGGAACTTATATGGCATCAAAACCAAACTATTAATACACTACTCTCAGACAATAGCAAGTGCACCACCGTCTGTGTACCGAAGCAATATTACCACATTCGCGCGATTCTACCGTGCACTTTTTTTCACTAAATGTAGCCTTGAAATTTGTGTGCACGTTACAACAGGGCTCAAGAGCGAAATCTGCATCCAGTTATGCTTTTTTTTTTCAATTTTAACAGTGTAATATTACATGCACGTTACAACCAGGGGCACACTAGAATCTTGCAAATACGGTAATTAAGCAGATTCTGGCAATCACTCACCAACACCAGTTCATATTATACAGTGAAACCTGCAGATGGTAACACGAGTACGGCGAATTATTGGACATAAAGAAGTAAATCTAATATTTAGTTGGTCAAGCCTTAATAAAGGAAAGTGTATTCTGTCACAACGAAATCAAAACCACAGGATCCACCGTGATATCGGTCACCAATGAAAAAAAAAAACTTTCAAAGTGCCTCAAAATATATAATTCTGGTTGCTGTGTTTAACTGTTTGAGAACACACTCAAGTAGCCTTCCATTTCGCATAGAATGAGTTGTATTGAAAAATTTATGTTGCTTTCCTTTTTTTTAGGGCGAAAGACTTAGATGCCTAATCAAACGCGAAAATTGACCGCTGGTGTCGGTGTCCCGTGTTGGCGGCGTCGGTCACAGCACAAGTGATGCAAAGAATCATCATCGCATGATGACGAAGGTACTGACGTTCATATCATCAATGAAATGGAAAGAAATGAAACAGCATTTTTTATTTTCCAGTGATCCATGACGCCTGTGTGTGAAAACAAGTGTGTGAATCTATTAAACTGCTGCTAATGTATCGCTCTCTTTCTTGGTATACTTATGGTATTTATTCTAGTTTTGCTTATGACATGAAGTTGAGTTGTTTTACTGCTTTTTACTTTTCAATGACTTTGTCAAATGACCACTGTTGTACACAAACTTATTCCTTATATGTTTTGATTAATACAACCCATGTACACTTATACACTTTATTTTGTTGTCTATACTGCTGTCATAAAGGGCCTTCAGGCACTTTTATTTATTTATTTATTTATTTATTTATTTATTTATTTATTTATTTATTTATTTATTTATTTATTCATTTATTTTTACATACTGCAGCCTCAATAAGGCTATTGCAGGAGTGGGAAAAGAAAACAAAACAATAACAGCAAATCGACATTCATGAACATGCTTCCAGAAATTCTTCTAGTGGTAAGCAACGCACACTTCCGGGCAACAAATTCCAGGCTTCTATAGTTGCAGGAAAAAAGCTATATTTGAACATGTCAGTGCGGGTGAAAAAAGTTGTAATGTTAAGGGCGTGGTCGCTACGCGTAGATAAAGGTCTGGAGAACTGAAGATAGCTGTCTAGAGTGTCGAGGCGGGGAGAATTGATTAGATTGTAAAGGAATTTGAGGCATTCAACGTGGCGACGCTTCGCAAGTGTAGTGAGACCTAGGTGAGGAAGACAATTCGACGGAGAAAAATCCGTGTCATATCTTTTGCATACAAAACGCACAGCTCTTTTTTGAACGCGTTCTGGTTTTTTAATGTCACATTTCTTATGTGGGTTCCACACCACGCAACCATATTCAAGGATGGGACGAATGAGAGCTTTGTAGGTAAGCAGTTTCGTTTCTTGAGGAGCATGACGGAGCGTACGATGTAAATAGCCTAATTTCTTAAGAGCCTTGTTGCATGTGTGATCAATGTGTTTAGACCACGAGAGGTTGTGTGTCATAAGGATACCGAGGTACTTGAATTCGTTCACCCTGCACAGACTAACATTGTTAAAACCATAGTCAAAAGTCAAGGGGCATGAACGTCGGGTAAATGACATAACGACGGTCTTGGAGAAGTTAATATTCATTTGCCAAGATTTGGACCAGCTACAAAAGTGAGAGAAGGAATTGTTGAGAGTGGCATGATCCAGTGGAGATTTAACAATATGATATAGGACGCAGTCATCTGCAAAAAGGCGTATTTTCACAGGGGTGTGCAAGGGGAGGTCATTAATATAAAGCAGGAATAAAAGGGGGCCCAGCACAGAACCCTGGGGAACACCTGATGAAACAGGCATCGAAGGCGAGTTAGTAGAGCTGAAGCACACATACTGTGAACGCTGTGAAAGAAAGTCGGATATCCAGCCAACCAAGGACACGTTCTTTAATATGGCAAACAACTTGTGCAATAATTTAGGATGTGAGACAGTGTCGAATGCCTTGGCGACCTTCAGGCGAAAAGCTGTTTACAACAGCTTTTCGCCTGAAGGACCCCCAACAGATTGTAACGAAGTGTTGGATATAAAGATTTGATTGATTGATATGACGTCATCGTGACATCACAGATCGCAAAAATTCGTGACATCATCATGGCGTCACAAACTCTGACGTGACGTAACGTGACATGATGCCATCATCACATGACATCATAACTTGGTCAAAGGTGGTCCGATCACAGAGGCAATGCAAAACCAAGTGAGGTGTCTCCGACCTTAGAGGCAGTGCAAAAACCACGCTAGGTGCACGAAGTTTTTTAAGGGTGGCAGGCCAGGATCAATACCTTGACTGAGAAGAAAAAGAAGATGGCTTTCACCTTTGAGTTGTCTTAAATGAATGCATAAAGGACCCTGTGAGATTTTCTTTTTTCTAGTATGTTCAAGTGTTGTGGCAATTCTCAGATGAGATTCAATTTTCCTGCACACGCAAAAGCGGGCTTTCTTAGTATTACAAGAGATTTCCACACTTACCCTACAGTTGTAGAGCACTTGACCGACCTTAGTGTACATGTAGCTCTCCGTGTCCCGCTTCAGTTCGTAAGCGACATTGGTGTCGTTTATCATCAAGTTCTCCACACAACCAGTGAAATTTGCTGCCACTTTGATTCCTTCTTGGTTGAAGTTTGGCATACCGCCAATGTAAAGCTGAAAGGAAAAACAAAGCCAATAAAGAATCGGAACTCTGATGAAAACTTTTAAAGCATGTGGGGAAGGGTGTTTCAGCTCCACTAACGTGAAACCTGTGGAGGGGCGAAGCATGCAGTGTGCGCCGGTGTTTCCCACAGCAAAATCACTGCTAATGGGCAATGAGAGACAGAAGAAAGATTAGACACAGAGACCCGCAGTCTGCTTTTAGTTAATGTGCACGCTGCAAATCTTTATTGTTTAACTACACACAAGAGAAATCTGCCACAAGCACTACATAGCAGGTCAAGATCCAGTGCTTATACAGTGAAACCTCGGTGATACGATCACGGCTCTAACGAATTTTGGTGTGCTGCGAATTTTCCTTTGGTCCCGGCCAAGACCAATTGGCCTGCAGTGTAATGGAGTACGGTTGTTGCGAACCGATTTTCACCCCGCGGCGTTTGATACGAACGTACGCTACCGCGAAGGTGCGAAGAGGTGCTGTCCGCGCTGTCGCGGAAGACGCGCCAATCACGCGCGGGCGCGGGAACGCAAGCGTGGGCATGCGCGCCGCGCTGCCAGTTCGTCAAAATCATGGTGTAAGAAAAATACTTTTCTTTCTCAGTGGTCAGAATAAACTTCAGTGACGCGGCGTAGCCTCCGAGATTGTGTGCTAGAATCTTGGAGGCCCGAATATGCCTCCGTGTGCTTTCGCGTTTAGATTACAGATGCAGTTGGCGTCATGCTCTTTTTCTTTTGACGCGTCGACGCCCGCTGCTGTCGTTGTACTGCGTTTACGCCTGCCTGCCACGTCGATGCAAGCCATGTCCTCGTGCATCAGACATCCTACGAAAGGTGGTCGAGGACCACAAGAAGACGAGGATGGTCTGCGAAGGAGCTAGGCCTCACAATTTTGGGCCTCACTAAGTCAACATGCACGACTGCTGCGGACGCACTCGTGCGGGCACGGCCGTAAATCTCTCGGAAAACATCCCCAACACCACCACGATGAGAAAATAATAACATAGGACCGCGGTTCTGAAATTTTTTGGCCTTCATCTATCGCGTCAAAGTACTCCTTAAGTCACTTTCGGCGCAGTACTCTGGTGTCATGAGGAAACGCATATTAAGATTTGGAAGGGGCTACTAGCTGTCGCGGGTCGCAACACACCTGGTTCATTATTTACACCTGAGCGCACAGGCCGTATATTTACTAGTGCAGGTATAATCGTTGAATTCTAAAAACTGAAAAACAATAAATAAAAATGTACGCCAGATTTCTTTTGTTGCATGCTAATTTTCCATTATTTCTGGTGGTACGAATTTCGGATGATACGAATATTTTTGATGATCCCGCGAGATTCGTATCACCGAGGTTTTACTGTATATACGGGTTGGCCGGTAAACGGTTGTGCAGAGCGAGCAGTTGGTTTTTTCAATCACGAAACTCGCTAGCAGATGCAGCCTGCATCGGCGTTGTCTCTCGCGGGCGAGGGCATGTTCTCGTTTTTTGTGAGCTGGTAGTTCAGCGTTCATCGCAGAAAGGGCGTTTCCATAGTCAATGTGCGCCGTTCGCTCTCTCTCGCCACACGGCAAGCACTGAGGCGGTGGCGCCCTCTCTTGCGCTCAAGCAAACGGACAGGACTACGACGATGCACGCCCCGACAGCAGACGATGATACCCGCCGACACAGCGAGACCCTAAGGTGCTTCGCCCCTAAAAATTTGCGCGGCAGTGTTGCCATCTCCTATCATCCCTATGTAAACAGCTATCAGGACACCATGTTGAAGAGCAACACCGGTGTCACATGGTCACTTTAGACCACGATCGGGCTTCATCCGGATTGAAGTTCTTCACCGTGATTGGCACCTTTACGAAAGCTGCATAAGAGAAGCCAACCCCTGTTTAGAAATTTGATCTCGATCAGGCTCAACTGCGATCACCATCACACCATGTTACACCGGTATAACGCTACCTTTGAAAACATACAATCCGTCTTGTGCCCTCCCTGCAAGTTGCCAGTTTTGTAAGTGAGCACTGAATTTGCTAAAGTAATCCTGTATCTCTGTATGATGCAAGTGACATTTCACACTCTTTCTAGGGTCCAAGAGTCAAATTATCCCTGAACCAATGATCAGATTATGCAGCAATACTTATTCATATTAAACCTTTGAGGGTTCACCCCATACATGTACGGCATCACATAACAGGCACCAAAGAGTTACACCGTACATGTACATCATTGCCTGTATGTTTAAAACGCGTGCCTTTTAAAACATTTCTCTTGCTTGGCGTGTGCTGCCACACATAGGGAATATGTGAAATTTTTTTCATGCGCCGATGTCTCTCCGTTTTTGTTTTCCTCTCCAAAGCGGCGCACCAGCTTTCACTTGCGCAACCGAGCGCGCACGCGCAGTGCAGCTGGTTTTGCTTTCGTCCTTCAGGTGGTTATCGCTTCTCGCGCCCGCATAGCTGATGGCTGTCTGGTTTCTAATCTCTCAAAGGGTGACCGTTTGTTACTCTCTCGTTTATTGTTCCCCGGGGCACAATTACACCTGTTTCTGTGCGATGCTAAATAACACAAGCGATGCCGCCGTGGTTGTGTTTCCTGTTTTGGGGACTCGGAAAAACTAACTCCGTCTCATTGGCGATAAGGCAAAGGATTATTATAGCTTTTTCACTCGTTTTGCTTTCCGGATGGGCGAACAACCATAGCAGTCTTCTTCCATGCGCTCACTCACGTAGTTAGCTTACGCTATGGTAGTGCGCTATGATAGTGCGCTATGGTATTTTTGTATGTCGGTGAGCTATGTTTAAAGGGGTACTGAAACGAAAATTTTCAGTTGTTTTTTTGCATCAAATGAAAAGCCAGGCCCTCACAAGAGCCTAGAAAAGGTAGTGCTAAGCACGAGCACACCCTGAAAGAGTAATTACAGTATGTTATTAAAAGTCAGTTTGGATTCCTACTGTACCCTGACGTCACAACACGGTATGAGCTTCTTGTCACGTGCTCGCACAATATATAGTGACGTTTCCACGGCCGCTCCGTACCGTGGCTCCGTTGGTGACGCACAAGCGGACATTTTGAATGTTTTGGTGACGTGCAAGCGGCCATCTTGGAAGTTTGGTACCTAGACGTCACGACAACTAGCCAGACTGCTGCGTGAAGTCACAAGAATTAGTACTGTAACCTGACGTCAAGATAGTGTCGATGTCGATAGGTGCGCCATAGAAAAATTGACTTTAATATCAAAATAAAATATCCTTATCAGCATTTGCTGAGCTTCACACTTGCTCAGAGCCGTCTCTGCAAACAGGAGATTTGTATGGCAGAGTAAACTCGCCTTTGAAAAAAGGTGTCAGTACCCCTTTAATACAATGCATAATTTTTATTTATAAAAAATTGTACAAGTGTTTTTTAGGCTTTTGCTTGATGTTATGCGCGAATAAACCATGTGTATGTAACAACAAAAATTATTCTTTTGTCACTTTACAGTCACGCAAAAAAATTTCAGACAATTTGTTTCTTAAATAAAATCGTTTGAAGAACTTAATCCAGCAATAAAAAAGATGCGTAATTTTGGAACGCATCGATGCGTAATTTTGGAATGCCACCGCCGTAGTTCCACACGACGGATACCAACGGCATAGAGCCGAGGTTACGCGAAGAATAAAGGCAAACTTCGGAGCAACAAGTCTATTTAAGGACAGAATTGTAGTAGGCGCATTGCTCATAAATGTACCATGCTTGTAATCAGCCAAGCCATTTTAAAAATACTGCTTTAATGCTAAATTTGAGGCTCTGAATTACTAATGCTTGAAGTTTGAAAAACAGCGCGTAGACAAAAACGTGCTCTATTTTCAGAAAAAGATGTAATTCCATTCCCATTCCATTCCTTGCAAAAAGCACTTAATTCCATTCCCATTCCATTCGTCCGAGCATTGTCCCCACTCCATTCCCATTCCATTCCGGGGTCGCAAAAATGTGAATGATTCCGGAGTTATTCCAATTCCGGAGTGGCAACTCTGCAACACTGTTATTCACTACAGTTGGGAGACCTTCCTTCCGAAATTTTCTAACACCTTGGCCAGGCCACAATAATTAAGGCAGACTGCTCTTTCGAGTACACATAATCCACAAGAGAAATGTTACACTTAATCCTTATACACAAAGTTCTGGCTCGTCACGACCCATAAGGAAAATTTTGTTGTAAGACCTGACAAAGTGCACGACATGCTCCCATTTTGTAACCAATTTTCAACCAGCAGCCCAAAATCTTCTATCAAAACAAACATATTGCATTTTTCCTTTTTATTTTTACTGCTCGTACCACCCTAAGTGATTGCCACTTACTGTGAATTGTAAAAGCTAACACAGGTTTCATCCTTCAATGCTAGAACTTCAGAGGTGAGCAATAAAGGGATCCAAAGGGCTTAATCATTTTCACTTACAACAAGAAGAAAGAAGAACGCAAACAATGAAGCCCAAGAAAGCATGGGAAAAATTAATTGTGTGTTCATTAAAAGTAGAAGTAATTACAAATAGGACATTCACCTGCGGAAGGGCAACTGCTCGTTCTCAATACATACTGTGCTAGGTAAGCAAAGAAAGTTAAAGCAGCAAATTGGGCTAGTTGGAGTTCAGACATCTACGTTTTCAGCGGAATGCTGGAAACCAGGAGGTTGAGCTTTCAGGATTTAACTAGTTTTCATTCACCTTTAAAAAAGCTTCTGCATGCCTTCAAGAGGTAGCATTTTCTAAATGTTTAAAAACTTGAGTAGGGAATTTTGGTTAGCATCTCGCTTGCCCTTTTAACAAAATTTTGCTGTTAGTCCGCCAGATGAGATGTTATTCAGTCAGGAGATCTATCAAAACATGCCCCCTTGAAACATCTGATGCAGATCTTTTAAGGAGAGGCCAAAAGTGATGCTTACCTCTCTGTTCAAATCCAGTTGGAAGGAATCGCCTTTCAGTCTCTGACGGATCACTACACGATCGACCGTGAAAACCAGCTCTCGGCGAAAACGGGAAATCTGCACGTCATGCCAGAGGTTATCGTCCAGCAGGCTCCCGCACCACACCTCGGTCACCACCCCTTCGCCTCCTGCAATGTTCAACAAGTGCATCTATCCAATCCTATTTCCGTGGTTAAAGGTACTGCAATACCAGCATCAATAGTGCAAATTAGCAAGCCTCTTATAGGGTTTTTAAATACAACGATCCTAACATTTCACTGATGAGTACGCCACGTATACCTGTGGGCACTAAATTTTGTTCTTTTTCTGGTGTCCTGAGACGTCATATTGATATGCTAAAAAGTATTTTTGCAATGCCTCAAATTTTGACAATGTCTGAAATTGGCCAATTTTGCACAAATCAAGGGCCCAAAGAACACAGAATGTCACCGCACATGCGGTATGGTGTAGACACCCAATCAAAAGACAAAAACATGAAATACGTGTTTGCATTCAGTATAAGAAGGTGCTGCGGCAGAAAATCTGTGGCGAGAACATCTGACTTACTTAAATGAGGCATTGATTACAACCTTTTTAAAAGTTCTGGCAAGAGTTTCGACTTCTCCTTATCATGCTGCCTTGAGGCCTATGTAAGATTACCAAATCTTTACATAAGTCTACCATAAAAAAAAACAAAAAAAACAGCATAGCAGGAAAAATAAACTAGTACATTCAGATGTGCAGGTGTGTGGGGACGTACATTTGGAAATGTGCCGATTTCAGCATCAGTGCTCTTAATGGCGTTATAATTTCACTCTCTTACTTGGCCAACACTTTTTTCAGCTTTCATAGGAACAGGGACTAAGTTTCCGCACAGCCCGGATCCTGCCCACTATTTCAGCAAAGAACAGAAGTGTGCAGACTTCTCGTGTCAGCGATGCATTCAACTGCCTACAACTTCCGGGAAATCAATCAAGACCACCCACCAAGGTCGACCGAGAAGAGCAGCTTGTTGTGCACCAGTTGAAGAGTGAAGAGGTCGCGCTGCGATCCGTAACTGTAGAGAAGAAGGCCGTCCGCATGGTTGGTCCTGAATCGCAGTCGCAGCGTGTCCTCCGTAGAAGTCACTGGCCGGCGGTTTAGGTCCATGACCACGTAACTCTTGCCATCCAGCTGCAGCGCCTCTGCCTCTGCGCAATGCCAGCCAAAAGAATGGTTATCTCACTGTGTCATCTGTAATCAGTTGAATACATTCCACTGCACTATAGAGATCTCTCAGCTTCCTCTAAGCACACGTGTCATCTATCCAGCTGTGCTGTCACTGATATTTAATCTCCTACCTGCTTCAGTATGTTTGCTAAAAGAACGGCTCTTAGCAGCCCTATCTGCCACTCCATTTTCGCTACGCTCGGCGACAACTTATCTTGACAGTGGAGCGAAGGATACGGAGGTGGGGCTCCTGCACATTCGTGTTGCTCTGCAAGTAGTACAGCAGCTTGCGGCTGATTTCGGTTTTGCTCGCTCGCATCGGTAACGCGTTCAGAAAATTATATACATGAAAATGTGAATGGGAAAAACGTTTCAATTGTTCAGTGTACATTTTAGTGTCATATTACGAGTATATTTTTCATGGAGAATTAAAGAGAGCGTTTGCGGCCGCACACTGACCCACTACATCATAGACACCATGTTTACCTTGGAAAACAGGCGTGCTGAAAAAGGTGGTGCTGCTTAAGAAATGGAAAGAAAAGGAAGGCATTCTTGCAAAGTGAACAATAACTGTATTTTAATTACGACTTCCCGCAGCTATTTGAGTCTCATAATAAATAAACCAGTATTTATTTCAGCAAGGCAAATGAGAAAATTATCAGTAACCTTAAGTACCATTTCTTGGCGCGGTAGTAGGCATACACTTCAGTTCTGTAGCTTCCACAGTGCGGTCAAGAAAAGTTGTCACCGAGTATAACAGACCTCAAATTGTATGTCAATTGTTTCATGTGCTTGAATATTCCAACTTCAGTTGTAATATTATAAACATGCGTTCTCTGATTAAACCAAGTTTTGTGATGCTTGTATTATTTTTCCTAACACTGGAAATAGGTGATATTGCATAACCTAGATGTGTTTACTGAAGTGTACTACCATTATAAAGAACATTAAGTAAAACATGGAGGATTCCTCATGCATACAACTACAGCTGAGTGAAGAACAGCACCCAACATCCTCATAGTTCACATTCTAATCGGCACTTTGGAAAGCTCTCTTCAAGTGATCTTATAACAAATGAGTCAGTCTCCTAGACCACATTTATGAGCATGCTGTGCTGTTGAAAAACAAGTTTCCACAGCTGATAAGCAGCAACTTGCAAAGGGAGGTCAGCATCTGAAAGTTCCTCACATGCAAATGGCGATGTAGGCTTGGACATTTCAAGTCACAATTGACTGAGTGAGTAATCTGTTACAACAAGGGTATTGTCCTCAGTTAAAAAAGAACACCTAGTTCATGTTTCAGGCCAAATTACAGCTCCATTCTGATGCAAAGGCCAAATAGACGATCTTTTATGTATAGATACTGACCTGATAATGTCAAATCAGGCACCTTTTCTGCACAAAATTGAAAAGACATCAGTGTGCTAGCGTAAACACTAATTAGTAGGGATGGGCGAATATTCGGACGTTTCGAATATTTGAACGAACATTAAATTATTCAAATTCACTTCGATACGAATTTATATTATTCGAAATTTCTCGAAATGAACGAATACTATATGTGTTTGACCGCACATAACCCCCTGTAAAGGTGGTTTCACTGCAGCGTCGGAGTGCTGTACTGTGAAACCACCCTGCCAAGGAAAATCTGCACTGCCGCGAAGCCACACTTCAAGGTTAAGTGTACATATTTTTTTAATTTAACAGCGTGTTATATGGGCTTATATGCGCTAAGTATAGTAATTTTTAACTTGCAACGTATTGTACCACTTATAACTGGCACCCTACTGCTTTTCAAATTTTGATACCCCCCCATTCAAGGCTTCTTCCACTTCATTTCAAACCAAAAACGTGACATTCACTCATACCTAGTTCCAATTCTTAAAGATATTGTGCAAGGGTCATGAAGAAAATGCTCTATTTTTCTTTAATAATATGTGGTGAGTACTATTCGAACTATTCGATTCGAAATTATTCGACCAACTCACTATTCACTTTGGATTCGCTTCAAACCTCAAATTTACTATTCGCCCATACCTACTAATTAGCTGTATCCTTTACCAGCAAGCTATATTGTATGCAACCAGAAGACAAGAACATGAGCAAAAATTACTTTGCAATTTCTTTGCAACATGTGAGGCAACTCAGGATATCCATTTCTCTCACCCAGTACCAGAAAGAGCTAGTGTCATGCATACTAAAAGACTAAGCTGTTGGAAGATGTTTTGCAGACATCAGCTGCATAGTTCCACAGCGCTCTTCTTGAACTATCACTTTTATAGATACGATCACTTTTGCAAGATTCCACGTCACTCAGTAATCAATATGTTGGCATAAGGGCAAACACAGCTGACAGCATTTCTTGCATTCTTCCAAGCTCACTATCTACCACAAAGTAGCAGAAAATGCTGTTTACCCACACTCCCAACCCATCCGGTGCTGATGCACAAAATCTTTCATATTCCAGAGAGTATTCTCTGAAGCGCTTAATCGGGATGACCACTGCATGCCGCTAATGCGAACATAGAAGAAGGCATGCTCACCATATTCACAACCATACAGCTCCGCTCTGAGTGAAATGCGGTCTCTCCACCGGGTTGGGTTGATGCGAATGTATTGCGCAATGATGGGGTACTCGAACACGTTGCGCACCTCCGTGTTACCATCACTGTTTCCTCTGAAGAGCTGTCAGAAAGGAAAATTGCTCTTAATTACTTGCTCAAGACTATTCAAAAATCCACGGCAACTTGCCTTTCTTTTCTTTAAGTCCGACACTTTATGAATCATTTTTGAAAAGTTCATAAAGACGGAATGCAAACCTTATCTCTGCTCTGCCACTCGCAGTATGTTTAAGCGCGGACATGCAGTTGTCTCACATAGGCATGGAGGCAAAAGGGAGAAGTATTAACCTAGACACTGCAGAAAGATTGTTCTTACATAGGGGGCAAATTAAGAAAGCAAAAATTTAATGACTAAAAAGTGCAGAGTGCAGAGAGTCATGACATGTAGTTTTCATTGACATATGTAGGAAAACATGGCCTTCTCTCAACAATAAAAAAAAAGCCTCGTAAACAGGGTTGTTGCACTTATCACTGTTGGGCCACACTTTTGCACCCCTATAGTCAGAATTAAATCTCGAGATATAGGATAACATTTACAGGAAATCAAGTTTCATACTTATGCGATTTCTATTCTGTTGTTACATGCACTACAGGTACAGTTTCACTATGATTGAATGCCTTTTAAAATGTTCTACCACATTCAACAGCCACCGAGAGGCAAGAAACATTTAAAGGAATACTGACACAAAAATTTTGGCCTCTCGTTTTTTTGCCGCAATGTGTTGCTGGAAGCCTGTTAGTCATAGCACAGCAGACTGTCGTTTGCCACAGCATACAACAGATAATTCATCACAGGCTCCTCATTACCGACCAGTCTCAGTTTCGGTTTGAGAGAGCTCTCTAAAAACGACAAGCCACCAAATGCAACTATCACCACCTAGCCTGTGCAACGCTCGACTCTGTCAGCACACAGAACTGTGACGCACTTCCACGCGGTCCGCAGCCAAGACGGCATAAGGCAATCAAGAAGTCCTTTTGAACAGGTAACGGAAAAGCAGTGTCGCCAAACCAGGGTGTCGGAACGAAATGTTGTTCGTTTCGGTTTTAGTTTCATTCCACCGCCAAAAGTTCCGTTCCGTTTCTGTTCCACAGTTCGTAACGTTTTTTTTATGCAAAAGTTTGAAGTTAAGGTAATCATAAAAAAGCATTGGATTTGTGATGTAGTTACTTGCCTTCCTCTTAAGAAAGCGGGACAAGGGTAAAACACGTTCTCAGAGGAGCAGAAGTAGCTGTACCACGAATTCCTACCAACTAGCACAAACCAGTATACCCTTCAAAGTCATGGTATTTATTTTCTCAAAATTCAATTACGATTTTTTTAGTGGGCTCAGTGCCTTGTGCCAAGGGAGTGAGCACGATCTCAGAAGCAGCACGTCAATGAGTGTACTCTCTGATGTGCGAGACCGCTTTCCTGATAAAAATATCCCCAGGCCTGCGCGGAACGTGCAGCAAAATCACAGCGAAAACTGGCTCTTGGGGCAACTAATGCGGGGAGATTTCAACGCGAAAATTAAAATTGATACTTTGAACTCCATTTTCTCCTCTATTAATAAACCTATGATGGCGAAATTAACGACATTAGAGTTCTCAGTGCACAATTTATCGATCTAAACCAATTCATTGTTTCTCTTTAGCGTCCCTTTAAAGTCCATTCACAGATAGCTCTAACAACCTCACAACCAGGAAACTGGTGTCAAGATACAATGGACATATTCATTGAATAGTTTGGGTGTTAGCATCAAGGAAAATGGTAGAAGTCTGTGAACCTTTACAACAAAGGAAGCAAATAGCTGTTACACAAAAAGTGAAGCAATGAGATCCAAACAATTAAAGCTATGCACTTATATGACCCAATGGAGAGTTGGCTCAACATGCGCAAGATGAGGCATAAGGGTCGATTTTGTCGGTGCTTGCCAGCAACAAAAAGGATTTTTCTTTCTGGCAGCCTTAACTGGTGCTGAAATGTACCATTAACACCTATTCACTGAAAAAAAATTTGGGGGTGACAGTAGGGTGCTTACATGGCGTTTGACTCACGGCAATAGTTGTGCAATCATGGCCTTTGTTTTCCTATACTTACACACTGGTTCCTACCTCTCTTTTTGCTCCTGTGTTACCACAGGTTCAAGGCGATAAACATCCCCCTTTCTTGAACCTATGTGTCACTGCATTCCCTACGACACGAGGCCAAGTGCTCTTCTGTGGCCGAGCACACACACGCTCTAACCTAACTCAAACCTAAACTGACGATTGAACCCGCTGTGGTTGGCACTTCTACCAGTACAGCAGAAAGATTAGAAATTAATTTTTGCACAAGGTCAGGACCGAGAAGGAAATGGCAAAAGCTTACCTTTGGATTGCCTTCCCTGTCCTTGTACTCAGTAAAGTCCCCTCCATGGTCACCATAGTAGATCTTGAACTCTTGAACAAACTCGGGACTGTGCTGTTTGCCCATGGTGACAATGGATGTGATGGTCTTCTTGGACTTGAGCGAGATCAGTAAGTACTGATCAAAGTCCGAGTTTTTCGCCGTCCATGCAGAGCCGCCTGTGAAGAAACCACACAATGTCGCACGATGCGAGATAGTGTAAAGTACTGTGTCGTCTCACCTGTACTAACTAAAGCATACTTTCCTCAACAAGCTAAAATGTTTGCAAGCCTTTGGAAAATCAAGAGGATCCTATCAATCCCATTACGATTATTATACTCCTTTTCCCACTGCACCACTGGACCAAGTGACCCTCCAGTTACATTATTACAAGGACCAAATGTCTCAGAGAGGTGAATGATAAGAATGGAAGGAAACAGGGCAAGAAGAGTTGTTATGTTGAACTAAGCGACATCTTAGTGTTAACGTAGAAATGATTTAATCATTTTCAGAGTTTTGATATTTTCTATTGACAAACACAATGACGAGAGACAGTGCACACCTCCTGAAGTTTACACTGCTTAGCATCGATCACTTAAATGTGAAATAAACGAAGACGAGACTGAAACAGTAGTGTTCATTTTTTTTCCCCTGTAGTGACAGAAATGTGACTACCCAACCACAATGCAGAATGGTGAATTTCAGTAATCACACCGGTTTGTTTTCTACAGTTGTCCACTATTGACTAATTTGGCATGGAAAAAAAGAGTGAGAATGACATGCTTTCCCATACATTTACTAGTGCTTCTTCAGCTACAGTGTGTATATGTTGGCACCCTGTGCATAGAGTATAAGTTGTCCTTGCCTGCAGCAAGGTATTTGCATACCAGCCTTCAGATATATACAACCATGCTGTTTATGCACTACGTTCAACCTTGCTAGGGTTGAAGCTTGTGTCTTCTGTCCAGTCAGAATTTTGCACTGCTTTTTCCCTGTTCAGCCGTTGTAGAAGGCAAAACAATGGCTGAAAAAAGACATCTATTGTGTGTTGGCAAATTCTGTACTTCCACTTACAATCAATGACAGTGTACTGATACATTTAACTGCTACCGCTATTTAAAAGGAAGTGAAAGAGCATTTTGGCCCAAAAATTAGGCTTGTAGACCTACATGCACTGAGCACGAAATGTGAAGTGCGATCTAGTATTGCTAAGTGTATAGTGAGAAGCTCTAGTCAGTTGGCTACCAGTTCGTTTGATGCATGCTAAATATAAAAACTCAATATACATACTGAAGTGTCTGCACAAAAACACTTACTGTTGAAGTGAGCCTTAGGCTTGTAGATCTACATGCAGTGAGCACGAAATGTGAAGTGCGATCTAGTGTTGCTGAGTGTATGGTGAGAAGCCCCGTTTGATGCGTGCTAAATATAACAGCTCAATATACATACTCAAGTGGCTGCACAAAAACACTTACTGTCGAGGTGAGCCTTGTCTGCCCCCCTGTCTGCAGACAATTCGGACGATGCTGATAGCTTCCCATACAAAGCTTCGTCGCAGCCTGGAAGAGAGCAATAAAGATAACGGTATCCCATAAATAGAATGCTCATGTGACGCATACATATCTCGGTGCATGCCACAGTTACTCCTTAAAAGAACGTGTTACTGCGCTAGATTACTACTCTGCCTCAGGGCACGCAGGAAAGCGGTGCATTCCGAAGCTGTTAAGCTCGAGCCCGCGCTAGGTAACAGGTAAGTGTTTTCGACTGCGGGAGTTTCTTTAGAGGTGAGAAGTCTACGGCAATAAGTTCTACGGTTCAATGCAGGACAGAAGAGTTTGCGAACTTAGTGACGATACACGAAACAAGCATTTCCCAGTTATGGGATGCTTTGATACAGCGCGCAAAACAGAACTGCTGATGCTACAATAATCACACTGCACCTGCAGCCGATTACGAAGAGCTTACAAAGTAACGGTACGTGACAGTTCCGTTGCACCGTGACCGCGATCTAATATAGATATCGGACGGGAACTTTCGATTGCGATCGAATTCCTCCACCACGATTGGCTCTCTTACGTATCTCGCTCAAATGAGCCAATCACGAACAAGGAAATTCGATCGCAATCGAAATCGGCTTCGAAATTCTACCGTTTGACACAGGTGTATTGCGGGTCTCATAGAGGCACTTTCGACTATGACCGAGCCCCGATCGGGATAGAATTGGTCTACAGTGTTTGGCTCCATTTTGCATGTTGCGCAAACAAGCTAGCCGAGATCGAGATATCAGATCCCGATAAGGCTCTATCGAGATCAGATGTGTGCCGTGTGACATCTGTACTTGACATCGTAGATAAATAATTCCGACGTGACAGTGCACGCTAGTGCCGTTCAACGTTCCGCACAAGCGCGAAAACTGGTACAGCGCTGCAGGAGTTCACATCGGTGAGCTGAAGAATGCGACGCCCTTCCGTTGAGGTGACGCACCGCGCTTCGCGCAGGTGCCGCGAGTTTAATTTTCATGCACAAAATTGTCGAAGTGGCTAAGCAAGCATGCGGGTTCTTCACGATCGATTGCATGGGTTCGTCTATCCTAAACTACGCTCAACTAAGGTTTCAAGGTGTGAGTTATACAACGCTCTCTCGCGAGCAGACAGGTGGGTCAGGTAGTCGAAACAGGTGTTAGCCCTAAAAAGTAGCAGCATCTAGGAGCACGAAAATGTGAGAAACGTTTACCTGAGCATGTCCCGACCGCTTGTAAAACTAGCAAGAGAAGAGGGGAGTGAAGCAAGCGAGCCATTGTCACTTGTTCGGATTTGAACTACAAGTGGAACATTTTTCAGCACGGAATGTAAACACGGACTTTTGAACTCTTACGAGCTCACGCCCAACTTTTCGATGGACGCGCGGGGTTGGATGAAACATTTGAATGGAATGTCAGGTGCTGCCACCCTCTGTACCACGTGTTCAAGATGGCGGCGCCCAGCCGGTGTTATCGAAGTGGTGCTGTGGTGCCGAAGGAAGCAACGAGATGAACGAGCTCGTGTTAATGTGACCTCTGATGTTTCTCGTCTTAGTGCGATAGGTTAGGTTGTAGTGAACTAAATTGTGCGCCTTTTCGCGCTCTGCTTCTAGCCCGAGTGTCCGCGGAGGCTTCCAATGCCAACCCCGGGAATTTCGTATACTTATGTGTCAGCTGAGAGCCATAAATTGGCCGTACTTTCCGACGTTACAGTGGTGTCGCAATTCATTTTGTTGCGCCCTTCGCCCGGTCGAGAGCACCATGGCATCATTCACAGCTGCTCGAGGGTATGGGACCCGGAAGCTGCTCTGTTCAGGAAAAGAGGCGAGTGCAACTTCGCAACATACCTCACACTAGCGACGCTTTACGTTTCTCTTACAAAAGTTTTCAACTGCTTTTCCTAATGTATTTTAATTTAGTTTTTACTCCATATGCTCTAGGTGTCAGCAATGCACTTGTTGTCTTGAACCGGCCCCTAAGTGCCCAGACTACGGCGTTTTTAAAGAAAGTCTGGAATAAAGGTAATTTCCTTCACTTCGTCACTTTCTGTACGACATCACGTCATCTCACCTAGATTTTGCTATCTGACTGACACTTACCGAATGCAAAGGCCTGTAGGATCTGTCTGAACGTGCTGATTAACGTGCACAACCTAGGGCCACATTATGCAGCTGCAAGAATAGTTGAACATAGCAGACAGAGTTTCACAAGTCAAGGTGCGCTGAAATGTACACTTTCTTCTCTCTCTCTCTCTCTCTCTCTCTCTCTCAGCACCTGTGAAGATGTGTGTTGATGGAGGAGCGGACCGTTTCCGCACTGCAATGGCCACCTGCACTGAGGAGCTCGTTCCAGATTATGTCACTGGAGATTTTGACTCTGCATCAAAGGAAACACTCGAGTATTATAAATCAAAAGTAAGTGTGCATATGTTTCTGGCTTGCTTCATTTTTTTTAATTTTTTTTTTTGCATATGGCGGTGGCAGCACATAAGGACAGGGAAATGGCAGCGAAATTTTGCAAGACACTGTAACATAGAAACCACATCAAGCCATGTGAAAATGACAGTGCTTGTGTTATCTTCCACACTGAACTCAAATTGTATGTGACAAGGGAATAACAAAAGCAAGTGGACAAACAGAGCTTGTTTTCTGTTGGTCTACAAGTGGTTTAGGTTTCAGTTGAAACAGCCTCTGCCTGTTACTTGTCTCTGTGTGTCATCCTTATGGTTGCCATCTTTAATCACTAGCATCCAAATATGAAAGAAGCTGAATTTTCCCGAGCTGTGGTATCGGCATAGAGTTTTGAGAATCCCATTGACTGCCAAACAAATATCTCGATCATAAGGAACATAAATCCAGAATGTTCTTTTGAAGCAAAGGCAATGAAACTAAAGCATTCTTATTTTGGTCATGTCGTGCATTCCACATGACATGACCAAAATACTGCATACCAGTAGAGTGGTGTGAAAATTAATGCTTGTTGAAAGGCAAAGCAAGATGAAATGAGGTCGCCCGTGCACAATGTGGCTAATGGTATTTTGGAGGCCACAGGAAAACGTCGAGCTTAAAAAGCTTATGCTAAAGAGATGTCGCTGGTGTTAGTGCACTCAAGGTCTCACCATGAGTCATCAGCAACTTGATAGCACTTAACATATCAACAGGTGTCACTAACAAGAAACCTAGAAGAACCTAGCAGAAAAAAGGTGAGTCTTTCACTGAGTGACAAACTGACAACAGTGACAACGAAGTGGAAAAAAAAGATGGCACCACATGCAAGGCAGAATAGCAAGACACCACACATTATAATAGGGTGCAATGATGAAATCAAGGCTGCCATGTTTGTTACTAGCACAATAAGAAGCTGCGTGCATGAAATCACACGAAAATTATCTATATTATTTATCTCCCACTACTGCATTCCCTTTCCAGACCCAAGCAGAACTGGTTCAAGCGATCAGTACATGTATAACAGCACAACTGGATTTCAGCTAAATGTTGACCAAATCTGATCGCGGGGAAATAAACTATACAGCAACTACAGTCAGATGCAAAATAAGAAGGTATAATAAACCGAAGCAAAGCAGCCGATCGCCTCCACAGCTAAAGAAATAGTCTCCTCATGTGCTTGTTGATGTTTTCCTGATGGCAGGGTCACCTGTCGTCCGGCTTATGACCTCAGCCTAGAGTGCAGTCTCATTGGTGCAGGCTTCTGTGCATCTACCATTGAGATTGAAATGCCACTGCATACTAAATTTCTACCCGACTATATAAATCCTTAATATCATCTGTGCATTTCACAAATGAATATACTGTGAGACAGTGCACAGTAGTGTCAGCTGATTTGTTCCAATAAAAAATAGTATATGGTAATAGAGTATTCGTAGAATTTTACACAACTGAATGGTTAGTGAATGGGTGTATTGTGGTTAACCCTGGTCAAGTATACAGAAACGTTGTGTAGGTACTTGTAATAGGTTATTCTGAAGCTACTACAGTGAATTGTGTATGAACTTTATAGTCTTTAGATTATCCTGTATGTTATTATGCTTGAAGTTTTTATTTATTATTATTATTGTACACTTTCTACCAAAGTTAGTACAGTCAGAGTAGGTAGAATGAACTGCAAGTTTATGACTTCTTTCAATCTTGTCAGTCAAGTGTGGGCCTTGTGTTATGTCTCCATATTCTAAACACACTTGAAAGCCATAACCTTCTTATGTCTCTTCGTTAATTTGAATTACAAGGTGTGTAAGACTACAGTTTTACAGCCCCATTCCTTTGTTAATCATATTTACTATAGATATATTTATGCCAGTCTCAACAAAGGAAATTCTGTGTTCTGATATATTTCACAAAGTTTTTCAGCTTGAGAAATCTTAACAGATTAAGGACTTGGGGAAATGTTTTGTAAGTTTCCGTTACTTTGCACCAAATTGCGAAATTTTGAACAACATGTTTAGTTTGCCTGCAGAGTGCACTGACAGGCTGTTACATGTCGTCATCTTTACAGGGCAGTAATGTGATTCACACGCCGGATCAAGATCATACTGACTTCACCAAAGCATTGCAAGTACTTGGAAAGAACACCTGTTCAAAAGTTCCACCTGTCAAGGTGTGTACCTTCCGGTTGTTTCAGAACAGTAGGACACAGTAGTACACTGAAATGATGTCATAGTAAGTCGGTCGGCAGAGTGCAGCTTGTATTGCATCACTTTATCATGCTTACAACAATACATTACATGCACATTGGATGTACAATGGAGGAGGTCCCAAAGTGGCAGACTGACAGAGGAATTTCCTTAATAAATCTGATGCGAAGATTTATGCAGTATCATCGGTGAAGAAGCTAGAAAGAACAAAGTTTCACTATGTTATACAAGCAGTGGAGTCGCTCCACATCCTTACTTAAGCAGTCATATTTACAGCCGTCGACACCCAGTGCAATCATGAAGACTATAGTGGTGCTAGACATAAATTTTGTGGCATGTAGCTGAAGGCTCACTGTAATAGGAATTGCTAAACTATGGCTTGGATTGCATTGGCAGTGAATGCACTGCTGCAGATTGTAAGCTTGGCTAGTGATGACACCAAAATGGAGCTTCTGCACTTGTGTCATGAATTAATAATTAACTGAAACTTAAAAGCTGCCAGAAGACTGCTTCCTTATGATGAGCTTCATCAGTAGCCATCATTCACTGCTTAGACTTCAGGGTTACCATCCCTACAGGACATACTCTCTCCGGCTATTACATCAACTAACTCTTTCCATAATTGGGGCCTGAGGTCACGCACCTGAAATCTTTGTGAAATGCCGGAAGTGGCTCGAAGCAGTCTGCAGACACATTTCAAGCCTAGCTGCAGTGGCTCCTGCAGAGAAAAAGCTGCAGATCCTGCACCATAAGCAGTGATATGTGCTGGAAGGCACGAGAAAAATTAGAGCAATATCCCTGTCTGAACTGCAGTATTAAGGAATGCAGGAATACTTACTGAATGATAGTTACGAAATTATGCTGCCTACTAACCTTACCTATAGGCATTGTGCTTACATTAAGGTGGTTCTTTTAATTCCCAACCGTGATTGCAGAATGGTTTAGTTTAGAACTAGAGCTGTGCGAATAGGAAAATTTTGGGTGCGAAGCGAATTCGAATATTGAAGTGTGAGTGCGAATTGAATAAAATAGTTTTCAAATATTTCTCGAATATTTCTAGAATATTTTTTGAATACTTCAAAGCGAAATTGCAGCAGAAAAAAAAGTTGGAGAGGATTTCTAAGCATATTCTTATGAGATAGCAACATGAAAGTGTTTCTTTTCGCTAGGTTGAAGCACAATGTAGAGGCCGAATTGTATTTAAGTACATGATTTGGTGCAACAAAGTGTTGCCGACAACA
This sequence comes from Rhipicephalus sanguineus, assembly GCF_013339695.2. Taxonomy (NCBI): domain Eukaryota; kingdom Metazoa; phylum Arthropoda; class Arachnida; order Ixodida; family Ixodidae; genus Rhipicephalus; species Rhipicephalus sanguineus. Next base: position 116,550,985 of record NC_051180.1, read on the forward strand.
CTTTACACGTGGTTGGCAAAGATTCCATTTCCTCAGCCTCTCCTCCTCTTTCAACTTCTGTGGAAGCCCAGCTAATGTGGCGGACAAGGGTGTGCTCCCTTCAAGTCCGGAGTTCCAAATCTGCCTCGTAGACATCGATATATAATAACATCTGAAATTTTAGATGCAAAAAAGCTTCGGCGTCTGATTTTTCGGACTTCCTGCCCAAATTTCAGGCCCAAAGCAGCATTAATTGAGCCCCCACCTCTGCCACATCTTTCATCTAACAAGCGTTTTTCTTGAGTTAATACACTTGCGACCGTAGCAGCGCTTGAAAGGCAGCTTTGCCGCAATACGAGAGTGTAATGAGGTGAAGCATATTGAAAATCTAGGGACCACTTCCATTGGGACGTTGACTGTCTCTTGGCTAAGTTCGACTGTAACGGAGCTTGAAAGGCAGCTTTGCCGCAATACTAGAATGTAATGAGGTGAAGCATATTGAAAATCTGAAGGGGTCACTTTCAATCGGACGTTGACTGTATTTGTCTTCGGGAAGTTCGAATAGTAAAATTCCAGTGTGAATCGAATCGAATAGCAAACACTATTAGAAAAATATTCGAATATTCGCACACCCCTGTTTAGAACTAAAGGCCATGCGGTATCTTTCAAGTACATACCTGAGTATCTTACTCACCCTGAATTAATCTCCAGCCACTTCTGTCTCGTGTCGCATAGTTCAAGATGTTGAGCTTTGGCCACCGTTATTGACTGTATTTGGGGACCATTTGCAGCTGGACTGGGTGCTGGTCATCTGTGGCAGTTTTGACCGGGTGGACCACATGATGTCCATCTTCAACACGCTATACGAGAGCGACGAGTTGTTGGATGGTGCACCCGTCTGCCTTCTCTTGGAAAACTCGCTCACTTGGCTGCTCAGAGCGGTATGCCTGACACTTCGTACTCAGCTTGAAAGAATAAAGTTTGTTCAATTTAAAAAAAAAAAAAAAAAGGTGCATGGTACCACTAAGGAAAAGGTGTTGGTAGTTATGCACTGGACTGTGTTGAAGCCAAACTCAAATCGAACCAGTTTTCTTTTTTCATTTTCTACACCCTGTTAGTGTCACTGTGACTTTGCTGTGAACATAAAAACAGGTTTCAGACAGCCATGCCAGTGCACTTAAATGTGTAGCGATACGTATGATGCACCAGAGGCATGTGCCCATTGTCACACCTAACCACAGCGATAAATTCATTGTTCTGCAGGGCAAGCATCGCATCCTCACACCACCACACCTGACTGGATCATGGTGTGGTCTGATCCCGGTAGGAGCACCGTGCACCAGTGTCACCACCACTGGACTCAAGTGGAACCTGAGTAGGTTTCACGTCAACCTTCAGTGTATTGCACCATCTTGTGAAAAACATAAATCTCTACGCTTGCTGTGAAACTCTTCCGTTATGCCAGTTTCTGCCTGTGTAAGCCTAATATTCTGAAACCTGGTTACGCTGAAAATCTTGGGGGTGTCCACTCATTGCTGCGTACTATGTGGGCATGACAAAAAAAAAAAAGAAAGCAAGAAACCTGCGTTTGCAGAACTTCACTTTCTGAAACATTAGCTAGGCGCTGCTGAAAAATTATTAATGATAAAAAGTGTTAGAGAGGCTTTTAAGCATAACTGCATACTGCAGTAGTATGCTTTTCTTCCTGAAATTACAACAGCATTTCTTGTAAATGCCCTCTTTCGGCCAGTTTTTCCATTAGCGCATTGGGCAAACAGTGACACGACGATGCAGTTTCAATGTCATTATTCACAGGTGGCATGTCTCTCCAATTAATGCACTTTGAGAGTAATGTCTGGAAAAGTGATCGGTTGAAAATGCAGTCCCTTTCTGCCACTGTGCTTTTGTGTGATGCAACTGTATGCTTTGGGTAGGCTTGGCTCGGCGCATTCTTGGAGTTTTTGCCACTCAATAGTCTGTTGCAGTGAGCTTTGTCGCCATTGGCACCTCTTCGTGGCGGCCTACTGCCCCAGGTACCGCTTAGCTTAGTGATGCTACTGCTTTCTTTTTTTTTTATATGTGGAAGGCCACATTGGCTTTTAATGTTGCAAGAAAAGTGATTGCAAATATGTGGCGAGAAAGGAGCGGACGGGCCAACTTGCCCGAATGTGTTGCAAGAACAGACTAACTGTAACTCGCACAATGCATGGAAATATTTGAGTAAGTTGTTTTAATTCACAAACTAGTGAAGCCGTTCAACCCTTGGGTGGGACTCCGAGAAGACTAGTACTAGTTGTTCCCGATTCCAAAGTATTATATATCGGACAATCGTACAGAAAAGGAAAAGTAATCGTAATTAACAAAAGTGATAAATACTAGTAGTGTGGAAATTCAACATGAGGAATTTCTGATTAAACAGCACTCAAAACAGCAATTCCACCGATATGTGCCACTGTGACCTGTTACAAGATAACCTTTTTTTTCCGGATTGTTCACCACCGCAGCTGTGATTTCAACGGTGATATGGTGTGGTTCTGGGCCTAACGTATTTCGTGCCTCTCATCAAGCCCAGCTAAATGGGCTTGCAGTCGTTGAAAAATGCCTGGCTGGCGTTCTTTCGTTTTTTGTTTTACAGACCACTCGGAGATGAGCTTTGGCAAGCTGATCAGCACTTCAAATGCCTTCGATGGCTCGGAATCCGTGACTGTGGAAACCAGTGGGCCTCTCATCTGGACCATGGAGTTGCAGAGCCATTGCATCACAGACTGAAGGGTCACCTTGCACAGCAGTTGAACTTACATAGCTCACTTTGGCACTCTTTGTTTTTAATTGTACATACAAGTACTAGGAAACAACCTCTGCTAAGAGAATTTATAGATATAGTTTTTGGCATGTTATCTTTTATAACTTTGTTTTTAGCCATATTTCAAAATAAAAACGGGCAACTTTTTGTTTTATTTTCTTGTGCATCTTATTCTACATAAGACAATGTTCAAAGTGGTGCATCATTTTGTATTCTTAATCAAAAAAGCATTCACAAACGGTGATGGCTTATTGCCCAACAGGTGCACACAAAACAGGTAAATTTTTTTAGCGTTGCGTGTGCAACATGAGCATGTGCAAACACTGCCATGCTTTGTTAAATGGGTGTGCAATTAAAAAAAAAAGGATTGCTGGCTTCAGAGGCATCTGTGGCTCTTAATACGTTTGCAGAGACAGCGCTAGCAGCTATCCTGCGCAGTCACAAGAAACTCTCCCACAGCCTTGTGCGAACTCTGAACTAGAGCACTGCACGGGCCTGGCCCGCGGGCCGTCCAAAGCGTTTTCCGGCGGGCCTGGGCTGGGCTCGGGCTTGAAAGTGCGGGGCCAGGCCCGTGCTTGAAGCCGCGGGCCTGGGCCGGGCCCGGGCTTGAGGCTGCGGGCCGGGCCGGACTCGGACCCGCTCATTAAAAGGCTGTAAGTTGGGCCTTCGAGCACACGCGAACGTTATGCATTGCATGGTCTAAGGTATACTGTGCCAAGCTGAAGTGACACGTGCGAAGAGCTGGCTCTTAGTAAAGCTTAGCAGTAAAAATAGAAAAACAGTCGAAGTGCTATTTTTTTTTCACCAGTATAGATATAGATTGGCACTGTATATTTTTACTAGAGCTGTGCGAATAGCAAAATTTTGGGTGCGAAGCGAATTCGAATAATAAAGATTGAGTGCGAATCGAATCGAATAATTTCGAATAATTTTCGAATATTTCTCAAACATTTTTCGAATAATTCGAAGTGAAATTACTAGAAAAAGTTGCAGAGAATCCCTAAGTATGTTCTTGTGAGATAGCAGCATAAAAGTGTTTCTTTTCGCTAGGCTGATGAAGTGCTGGTGGCGTCATATTTCATAGTTGTCTTTCTTATCAAGAGTGAGGCAATGTAGAGGCCGAATTGTATTTATGTACATGATTTGGTGCAACCAAAGTGTTGCCGACAACACTTTACACGTGATAGGCAGAGATGCCATTTCCTCAGCCTCTCCTCCTCTTTCAACTTCTGTGGAAGCCCAACTGATGTGGCGACAAGGGTGTGCTACCTTCAAGTCCGGAGTTCCAAATCTGCCTCGTAGACGTCGATATATAAGAACATCTGAAATTTTGGATGCTAAAAAGCTTCGGCGTCCGAGTTTTCGGACTTACTGCCCAAATATCAGGTCCAAAACAGCATTAAATGAGCCCCCAACTCTGCCACATCTTTCATCTCTATATTGGAACCAGCATTTTCTTGAGTTAATACATTTGCGACCGTAGCGGAGCTTGAAAGGCAGCTTTGCTGCAATACGGGGGTGTGATGAGATGAAGCATATTGAAAATTTAGGGACCACTTCCAAACTGATGTTGACTGTCTCTTGGCTAAGTTCGACCGTAACGGACCTTGAAAGGCAGCTTTGCCGCAATACGGAGGTGTGAGGAGGTGAAGCATATTGAAAATCTAAAGACCACTTCCAATCAGACGTTGACTGTCTTTTGCCTAAGTTCGACCGTAACGGAGCTTGAAAGGCAGCTTTGCCGCAATACGAGAGTGTAATGAGGTGAAGCATATTGAAAATCTGAAGGGGTCACTTTTAACCGGACGTTGACTGCATTTGTTTTTGGGAAGTTCGAATAGTAAAATTTCAGTGCGAATCGAATCGAATAGCAAAGACTATTCGAAAAATATTCGAAATTTCGAATATTCGCACACCTCTAATTTTTACTAATGTTTCATCTGCTGGACCGGACTTTGTCAAAGTAACAAGTACATCGTGGTAAGTTTTCTTATAAACACGCCAGATCATGTATATATATATATATATATATATATATATATATATATATATATTAACAGCACTAACAATGGGCCAGATCACGGTTGTTCCCATGGGAGGAATAAAGATTTCGGTCTTTTATTCAAGGTTGATACATACGGTACATTTCATTTATATTCCTTGGTATTACGTGCCAAAACTACGATATGATTACGAGGCACGTCGTAGTGGCACCGGATCAATTTCGACCACCTCGAGTTCTCTAACGTGCACCTAAAGATAAGTATATACACGGGTGTTCTTGCATTTCGCCCCCATCACATTGCAGCCGCCGTGGCTGCGGGAATCGCACCCGCGTCCTAGGACTTAACAGTGAAACAGCTTAACCGCTGAGCTACCACCGCAGGCAAAGCAACAATTCGATGCATGTACACACCAGATTTTCCGTCCGATCGCCCGCTACAAAGCGCACGGCATCATTAATAATCATCATCAACAACTAATATCCTCTAGCGGGCCCGGGTCGGGCCTGGTCGTGAACAAGCGCACCCTGAATTAGTTTAGTAATGAACGCCCGGGCCGGGCCCGGGCTGGGCTCTGGCTTCATAAAGCTGCGCCCGGGCCGTAAAATCCGGCCCGTGCAGTGCTCTACTCTGAACTGTATGCATTGACAACAACAAATACGATAACATGACAGCACTATGACATGCGCACCAGGACATAACAAAACTGATGGAGCAAAACCGTGTTTCAAGTTTATGATCACTGCCACAAAAATATTGCTTACGGTATTCATATCCTATGCTAATATGCTAAGCATGGATCTTGACATACCTTGTAAAAACATTGTAGGCATACTTGGCAAAGCTTTGTTTCAAGCTCTTGAAGTACGTCGCCACCTTTCCAGAAATTTTTTACATTTTGACCCCAAGTAGATTGCCTTTTTGTCTGCCTTCAGAAGGGCAGTTTTAATACACCTGTCAATGTGTTATTTAGAAAACCTAATTAAAATGCTACCAAAGTTACTCTAGATGTGCCCATCACATCAGCAGTATTAACTACAGATCCTACCACAAGCAAAGAAAATGACTTGGCAGCACTTTGGGTGTAATTATAGGCTGTGCAATGATCTAGGATCTTTGTGCTATTATCAATATTAAGTATCTTACAGCCCAAAAATAAAAGATTGTCTTCTCAGGGGGTTGCATTTCAATTAAAATCTTTAACATGAAAAGTTGAGGAACATGATGATGTGATCAGTGACCAAGTCAAGGTGGAACATGTTTCGGGACCCATACGGTTTCCTTGATCACACACTGAAAAGTTATCGTCTTGAGTTTTTCTTGTTCATTGCACAGCTTAACGTCTAAGAAAGAAGCATAGAAAATTTAATTGGACAATATTGGTTTATTTAAAAGTTCCAAGCTTCTGCACAATGAGAAATGCCTGATGATTAAGTTCAGAAAAGAGGATATTGTCGGTTTGAGGGCAGTTATGAAAAAGACCACAACTTTTGATAAGAACCGGATACCAGAGGCATAGCCAAAGGGGGGGGGGTGTTGGCGGGGTAGTAGTATATTTTATGGTGCAAGGCCCAGTGATGGCCAAAGAGCGCCAAGAAATTGTGAGGTGTAATAAATGGTGCGGTCAATGACAATGGATAGCTGTACATGTCATATAGCGTGCTAAAAATGCGTGTGCTAACTAGCATAAAATATATATACGTAAGTGCTAAAACTGGCAATTGTTAGCGCAACATACAATGAACTTGACAGATGTGGTGCAAGCAGATGATATAAATGCTTAATAAAGCAGCATTGCTGCCTCACCAGTGCCCTTGGACAAACAGGCCAACCGCATCTGACGCTGCTCATGCCCTGTTAACATGCACGGTGGCTCATGGGTATAGTATTTTGGCCCACAAGGTTGCTGAACCATTTACAAGGCTGTCTGGTTCACAGTAATCTTTAGTGGTCTAATAATATTTACCTGCGGAGTAGTGGCATCACCGAGCTGACCGCTTCGGAACTATCACCATCTTGATACCAACAGATATCGCCATAGGTCAGCAAACACTCATGAGCGGACTCACTCAGACCGAGTTCGAGTGGACCTGAATGAATGGAATTCTGGTGTGCAAGAGTCCAAGTGAGCTCTTAGACTTTTTTTTAGCAGTTAGTTGCACTGGCCTAACCGAGCCAGTTTCGCCGTGCTGCGCATGTGCGAGGATCAGTGATTTCACGCACCGGCGGATGGCGAGTCCCTGCGCACTCCACCGCCGCCGCCGCCGGTCTTCGCTTTCCAGAGGACATCGTAGCCTTGGCAGACGTATTGGCGTCGGCGCTCGATAGCGCCTCTGACTGGCGTTTGCCAGTGTGGTATAGCCATGGAGAAGGAGAGCACAAATGCTGATAAACGGTGCAGAAGAGCGGAGAGGCTTAACTCATCGGATCCCGAAGTAGCTGCCTGGCAAAATAAATATACATGTGCCACATAATACGTATACCGTGTGTGTGTCATTGGAGCAGCAGTGAGCATGATAATCAAGCTACTTCTAGACAATCAGGAAAGCTAAGAATAATTAGCTGAACCTTTGCTAACTCTACGTTATCCTGGCACAGCCGAGCTAAGCCACTGCAACATTTTTTGTGAACAGATGAGTGAATTCCGATTATTTAGTCGACCATCAGCCAGAGTTTTGCCAAAAATGATCACTCATAATCTGTTCATGGGCACACTCTTGGTGCACAAGCCTGTGCAGTCACTGTTAATTTTTTAATTGTTGCAGCTTTACGTCCCAAAACAATGTCACGTTGTCGCGATGACAAGGAAGATGGCACTTGGGCTATGAAATATGAAACTCTTTATTGGATGAACTTGTGCCCAGGAAACGACAAGTCAACGTACAAACATACGCGCTGTACACTGGTAGCAGCAAACAGAGCGTGGGCCATCAGTAATCTGATCTGCAGTAAGGTGAGTCTGCATTTATATGTGACATCAAAGATTCCAGCCTTATCATCGATGGTGGAATTAGTCCCCAAATAAACTGTACTGTTCGCGCGCACTCAAGCTTATCAGAGCAATCTAAAATAATCTGGAATGTTTTACATTCCTGTGCAGTGCACGCAAGGCAGTGGTTACACGTGTAATGGGTCAGTTACATGAAAATAGAAAAAGAAGCATGTGTGGCAATATTACTACGAGAGATGCTGCAGTGGAGGGCTCTGGAAATTTTGACCCCCTGGGGTTCTTTAACGTGCACTAAATCTAAACACACAGGTGTCTAGCATTTTGCCTCCATCGAAATGCAGCTGCTGCAGCCGGGATTTGATCCTGCGACCTGCAGGTCAGCAGTCAAGCACCATAACCACCAGACCACCGCAGCGGGTTGCACAGTCACTATGGAACAATGCTGCAGACATCTTCCTTACCACCTCTGTCTGCCACGCAAAAGCTCTCGTGCCGCCTTGTCGAACGTGCAACGAGTTGTGCTTTCAGTGACTTCTATGGGTATGGCACGCTTGGCGCACGGGAATACAAACCTTCAAGTAGAATTGTTTAATGTTCGGTCACAGGCACAAGTCGGGACACTCACGACTACGTCCACCATACTCATTTAAAAGGTGCAAGTACGAGGTGACATGAGTATTAACACGAGCAACGCGATGCCACTTTTGTTCCTACTCGCGTCCACTCGGCAAGAGTTAGTAACCTTTATTCAGTCAGCGACAGTCACTGCCATTTTTATTGACGAGCTCAACGGCTCGTTTTTCTAATACTGTCAGTTATGATGGTTTTTCCGAGCATAGGCCGGCAAACTCTCTTCAATAGACTCGCTCAGACTCGGACCAACCCACGAGTCTCATGTCCGGGAGAGCAAAATTTTAGTGAATCCGACTATATTTATAACGTGTATTTTTCATGTGGCTGGATGGCTGCTTTGCAAGTATGCTGGAGATGAAAAGAGTATCCTGTAGACAGTTCTCGTATAAGTCCAAGTTTCATAAATTTGACAAACATCCCTGAAGAATTAATATATATTCAGTTTGTGCAAGACATATGGTGAAACTAAATTTTATATGAAGTATATGAAGAGAACTGGTACCTTAACGGAATATACTACATGTATCTACAGTCATACACTCTCCTAAGGATTCACCAACATTCTTGTCATGGTGCACGGTAACTGGCTAAAACTTCTTAGATGGCTTCATACAATGCATAGTAACTGGATGTCGTACAACAGAACCTGCAAGACCTAGTAAACTACAGATTTGTCAGCTGCAAGATATACTTCGAAAGAGGTGTGTAAATTATGCAACACACCAACCCCTTATCCGGCTACTTAAATCATACTTCTGAAGAATGTAATCTCTTGTGGCATGTAAGGACGTCTCTCAATCAGGCAGGGTACAGCAGCATAAATGAACAACTCTCCACTGAATGCTTTCCCCGGTGTCTACGGGAAATACCCACACAGAATATCACAAAACGCGAGTTTCCAGATTATACTTTATTTGATACTATACATTAACAATTACAACAAATATCATCACAGCGAGAGTTTCCAGATTATACTTTATTTGATACCACACGTTAACAATTACAACGAATACTGATCTAACGTTGCATGGAAGATTACGTATATTAACATAGGAATAGCAAATTACCACGAACGACAGCAATGCATTTGTGCAAGCTTTTCTAATGGTACGTGTCTCTTTCTAATAATTGGCATATTCTTGACTAGCATATTCTCAAGACAACGTCTAGTCTTCTGCACCAGAAGTCTCCAAGATGGTGTCGAATGAAAATGGCACAAACATGTACCCTTCTCCCTTGTAAAACTTGCTTTGGAATTCCACCCTGGAAGTAAACGAATGATGTTGAACAGCTTTAGTATGACAGCATTTTGGCCATTTGCTTAGGACATGCGCAGAACAGCTACAGCCCACCACAATGAAGTCTTCAGGGAGGACGTGATCATAGAACTTAACTGAAAAGCGCCTTACTTGACATGGCCATCTCCTTCGAAATGGGAAAGTGGCAGAGGCTGACTGTTTTGACCTTTGTGGTGTGCGTAAATATTTAAATGCCGTACTTTCCCGCTTATAACCCGCACAACTTATTTTTTTCATCACGGCAGTGCTTCACAGCTATGCAAGGAAGCTAGCTTCATGGCAATACACGGGCATCATTTTCAGAAACTTTTCCGCGAATCACGGTTCCGGGTGCGCGTTATAGGCAAGAATGCACTTTAAGCTACATTTTAAAAACTTGGCATCTAAAGTTTGCTTAACTGCAAGCACAGTTTGTCAAAGCACGATAACTGGGAGAAACGACGGTGCTGCAGCAACATTGGGTGCTCCTCTCAGACTTGACTGCATCAAAATCGATAAACTTTCACCAATACTTCCTCTTGGAAGAGAAGTGAGACCAAGCGAATGTTCACATTCCTTTTCACAAATTTAACGGGCAAATTGGGATTCATGTAGGTGTTTGGGTGCGGCCATACCATATTAGCTAGCAAGCCAGACAGAGCCCAGAAGGCCAGTATTTCAGTCTGAAACAAGGCACTCAATACCACCTATGGCAAACCCAAAAGACAGCACATGCATGCATAACCCACGAATTTGTTTATTGCATAGAGCACATAGAAACTTCGGTTCCGTTTGTAACATTTGCCAAAAGCTTTGCAAGCTTACTCCGCAAAGAGGGCAGTTCAGACAAGATTTGCTGTCCAAGTCACTCATACTAATGCCTAATGTTGAAACTAAGGTAAAATTTATTGCTATCAACAGACTGCAATGATACGTTGTTGCAAGTTCATCAGTCTGTGTAAGGCTCTGAATGCACATATGTATTCAATCTCTAAAGCATGGCTGCTTACTTTATGCAAAACCTCAAACATTGCTTAAATCTACAGTAATGCTTTTGTGTGAAAGCACTGTGCAAATTCTTAAGACCATTATCGAATATGCAAGCCTGGCAATAGTTTATTCTCTTACCAGCAGCCTTTAAGCCACACCCAGAAGCCTACATGCATACAGTAGTGAACAATATAGAAGGGAACACTGAAGTAACGTTCAAGTGGCCGTAGAAGCTAAGTGCAGTGGTCAATCACAAAAGTGTTTGTAGCATTAAATGCTCAAGCAAAAGGATGCCTCTCACAGATCAGTAAGTCACATTCTTATCTGCACATCACCAGTAGTCACATTAAACATGAACTGTGTGTTCCCTTTCATACTGCTCACAACTGTAAATGGTTGTTAGTGGATAAGAAGTAAATCCTGACATGTAGCCTCCAAGATTTTCAGCACGCTGCTTAATAGTATCGTAATTCATGCATGGCTCAAAATGGAGTTTCTTAATGTTTCGGGTCGTGCATCACTTCTGCCAAGTGCTAATGGCTTCTTTTGTGGGTGTTTTGGAATCAACATGGCATTTGTGCAGGCTGTCACAGACACACGTACTCATATAACAGAAGCTGGTCTGTTATAACACCACCTAAAAATAGGCTTTCTTTCTGTGTGTGTGAAAATTTTTCTGAAGTTGGCCCTTACGAAACTTGACAGAGTGCCTACACCACTTGCTAGTGACTCAAAAGGTCTATTCATTCTCTAGAGCTGTGGTAGCTACAGAGAGATGAAAAATTCATGGACATAGGGTGTTGCTGGAGCCGAAGTTTCGACAAGCGGACTTATCTTTTTCAAGGCTGCAACTTCAAGGTAGCTACAAAGCGAGACAGGCGTGAAAGCACGAAACGCACCCCTACAAACGCAAGTTGTATCAAAGATGAAATGAAGAGGCATACCAGTGCAGACGCAGGGCGTGCAGGAAGGCCGACAGCCCTTCCATGATCAGCAGCACGGCCACGGTGAGGAATGCCCAGGCGGCAAACGTGAAGTACATCAGGAAGCCCCCGACCACACTGATGGGCATCAGGCCGTTCTTCAGCACCATGGTCCACAGCACCTCCGACAGCTCTGCACAATGTAGGAGCCACAAATGTCAGCTATGGGCCAACAATAATTAGAACTAACAGACAAGAAAGCCAAGGAGAGCATGTGGGATGTTATTTGCAGTAATTATGATGTAAATGTGAAGAAAAAGCAGGCAGAAAAAGACGTACCACACTCGCCATCATGGGTACTAGAGGTGCTAACACTCCTAGGATTAAATGCACATACACTCAAACTTCATTATAACAAAGTCACATCTGCCACGAAAATAATTTCGTTATATCCGAAAATTCGTTATAAACGTTTATTTGTAACACTGAAGCTATGACAAGACTATTCTTCATTTACTTCGTTATAACCGATAATTCGTTATATCCATGTTCGTTATATAGAGGTTTGAGTGTATATACCCCATAAAAGGGACGGGAGGATGACTGCCGCCGTAGCTCAATGGTAAGGCATTGGACGTGTTATACTACAAAGGTCGCAGGTTCGGTCCCTGCCGGCAGCAAGTGATCTTTTCATCCACTTTACTGTCTTCACATTTACATCATAATTACTACAGGTAACATGCCCTATGCTTTCCTCGCCTTTCTTGTCTGTTAGTTCTAATTAATGATGTATTTAGCAAAGAAAATCGAGCCCTTAAAGTCCCCCTTTAGCTATGGGCCATGCAGCAGCTGTTACTATGCAGCCACACTACTGAAAGGCAACCTTCCATATGCACTGAAAACTGTGAAGGTTCCAAATACCCTACTACATTAGCGTCACATTCGAAATTAAAGCACAAGTATATTAAAAAGGGGGACATGGGTTGTGGAGATAGTTCCTGTATTTTACGGCCAAACCCGATACAACTAGATAGACTTGCATGAATACAGCGCAGACCACTTATAACGTAACCGCATATAGTGCAGGACCGGTTATAATGCGGTCTTTTTTGACTCCTGTTTACCCTCCCATAGAACCGCATGTACAGTGAAACCTCGGTGATACAAATCTCACGGGACCACGAAAAATATTCGTATCATCGAAAATTCGTATCACCAGAAAGCATAGAAAATTAGCATGCGACAAAAGAAAGCTGGCGTACATCTTCATTTATTGTTTGTCAGGGCTACGGCAACGTCAGGAAGAATCTCGAATGATTGTCAGTTAAGTTTTTAGATGTCGGCAATCATACCAGCACTCGTGAATATACGGCCCGTACGCGCGCATTTAATTAATGAAACAGGTGCGTTGTGACCCGCGACACTCGGAGGCCACACGTGACGCATCTCTGAAGGTTTATTCTGAAAAGTGTTTTTCTTACACCATGATTCTGACGATTTGGCAGTGCGGCACGCATACCCACGCTTGCGTTTCCGCGCTCGTACGTGCTTGGCGCGTCTTCCGCGACAGCGCGGACAGCACCTCTTAGAGCCTGGGTGGTAGCGAACGTTCGTATCAAACGTCGCTGGGTGAAAATTGGTTCGCGACAACCGTACTCCATTACATTGAGGCCAATGGGCCTTGGCCGGGACCAACGAAATATTCGTATCACCCGGAAATTCGTATGAGCTGTGATCGTATCACCAAGGTTTCACTGTATACGCATACCACTTATTGTGCAGTCCCCCAAGATAAAATACCGTTTATAATGTGATTGCGGGAAAATATTTCTGACAAACGCGGTAGCGAGTGCGGTTCTCAAAGGAGGTACGCCACTGGGGAGGGAGCGACGAGGTCGTTACGAAGGGCGAGGGCACGCACAGTGAACGAACGAGGGGCGGAGGGAGGAAAAAGACCGTGGCATCGCTGTGCGGGCTCGCCGAGTGGGGAAGAATGGTGGTTGCCTAGGTGACTGAGTAGCCTTTGCACTGGCGGCGGCAAGGTTCCGCGGCCGCTTGCCGGCAGCGCGTTCCGCGTGGAACGTATGATCGCGTCCTCATCATGTGCGCTTTAAAGTAAGTTTCCTGTCGGGAAAAGCGTCGTCGTTATCACACTTGCTACAGATATCGCGTTTGCTACCTCGTCTGCAAATTGAAAAGTTTTGCGGCTTCATGACACGAGCTTTCACCTTTTCTGCCAGTGCACGGACTTAAACGAGCTTGGCGGCTTTTGTCGCCGTTGATCTCCTGGCCGCGAACTCAAACTTCGTATCACGCGCTGTTCTTGGGTTAGTGCTTGAGTGCGATCTTTTCGACGTCCGACCTTCATGTTGTCTTGGACAAACTTCCCGCGACAACATGCTAAACTGCAGGCTAGGCCTAATCAGCGTTGGTTGCTTTTCGGTAGCGGTCGCGGGCGGTAAAAGTTGCGGTTTGGTGCGGAATTAACGAAACTTTTTGCGATGGCTGCACTTGAAGGGAAGGGAATCATATCGTTAATGAAAACGAGGGCATGGTTGGCACATGCAACTCTCGAATGGTGGTTCCGGATTCGATTGCAATGTCTTGGACATCGCGTGCGCGCCCGTGAAATCAAACGATCAGTACCGCGCTCAGCACGTGAAATTTCGGTCGCGATTCGACATGGTTTCTGTGTAATGTGCATACCTCGAGGTGGCCTGAAATGTAGTCGGCGAATTTCCACGATGGCACTTTGTTTTGTTTGCTTTTTTCCCCCGTGTTCATTTCGCTGGCAATGCGGGTCTTTGGCGGTTAATTTTTGAACATTCGGAGATTTAAGTGGTTGTAAGCGCCCCAAATCGCATATGTCGATTATCGGACACGCGAGGCTACATGCTCAACACGTTTTGTGCAAGTGCAGCCTTTGAAGAAGGTTGTTTTGGTTATAGTGCGGTACCGCTTATAGTGCGGATATTCGCGACTCCGGCGACTTACGTTATAAGCGGTCTATACTGTATCTAAGAGCACTTCAAAGGTACTGTGAGCAAAAGGAAGGCTTGCAAAGTGAAGTGCTTTACCTCCAGAAGTTGGGAAGGAAACCTATACAGTCAAACCTCGATATATCGAACACGGACATATCGAATTATTGCCTATATCGAACGGTTCCTATATCACGTGGGAAATCGCATGCATTTTTAATTTTTTATTTCGAACGAAGTTTGACGTATAATGGATATATTGAACTCGGCCGCCACAAACCGCCCGCGCTCCGTTGACAGGCGGCGAGCTTTCCCGCCGTGCTCCATTGACTTTCCTGTCGAGCTTTCCTGCCGCGCTCCGTTGACAGGCGGCGAGCTTTCCCGCAACTCTCGAAAATAGCGGTAGCGCATGGGCGTTTACGACTGCTGCACACATTGATGGCGCCGAGTGCGCCACTTGAACGTAGCGGCGTACGCATGCCGCAGCCTTGCAGCAACGACGCCTGACGACGCACTGCACTTGTTGCACCAGCTCCTCCTTTCGCCAGGCATCCGTCGCATCGGTCGTTGTTGTGCTCGTGTGTTAGGCTTGCCGCGCGTTGTGGTGTGTGTAGCGATGGCTGCAGACGCGAAGAAACGGACGACCCTGACTTTTGCAGCAGAACTGGAAGCAATCCAGCGCGTCGAGATTGGCTAGAAAGAAGTCGAGCGTCGCGGACGGGTTAGGCATACCAAGGAGCACATTGAGTAATCTGCTTAAAAACGAAGCCGACATAAAGGCCAAGGCTGAGGAAAGTCAGCACTCGGGCGCGCGGCGTGTACGCAAAGCTGCTTTTGAAGATGTTGAAAAGCCTCTCCACAAGTGGTTCATGCACGCAAAGGCCCGAAATATTCCTGTATCGGGGCCGATGTTGCAACAGAAGGCAAAGAACTTTGCATTCATTCTCGGCGTCGAGAATTTCAGTGCGAGTAGCGATTGGCTACAACGTTTTAAGACTCGTTTCAAGATTGTCGGGAAGACTGTGTTGGGAGAGAGTGAGGACGCCAATGATGAAGAAATTCAAAAGTGGCTTGATCATGAGTGGCCCAAAGTTCTCGCCAAGTATGAGCCGAACCAAATCTTTAATGCTGACGAGACGGGCCTGTTCTGGCAAATGCTTCCGAGGCAAACGCTGGACACTCGCGGGGACAAGTGCCACGGGGGCAAGCAAGGCAAGGCCCGTGTGACGGTCCTATTGGCTGCCAATATGGATGGGAGCACGAAGCTGAGGCCACTTGTAATTGGCAAATTTAAAACCCCGAGGTGCATGCGGAACTGCCCCAATATTCCGGTGACTTATGCCTGGAATAAGAAGTCGTGGATGACGAGGGATATTTTCCTCAAGTGGCTGAAGGCGTGGGATTCGGACCTGGTGCGTCAGGGACGGAAGGTATGCCTTATCGTCGATAACTGCACTGCACACCACACCGATGCCCAGCTGAGCAACATCGAAGTGGTATTTCTGCCGCCCAACACCACTTCGAAGCTCCAACCGTTGGACCAGGGCATTATCCACACATTTAAGTCTATCTACAAGCGCCGGCTGATCGAAATTTTGCTTGTAAAACTCCGGATGGGCCAAGATCTGAAGATCGATCTTTTGGGCGCCATCCAAATGCTCAAAGCGTCGTGGGAAAACGTCAAGCAGTCGACGATAGCCAACTGCTTTCGGCATGCGGGCTTCGGTGGCCGCACTGACGAGGCATCAGTGGAAGAATCCGAGGAAGCTGGGTTGGCATGCGCAGATGAAGAAAGCGAGCTCGCCGAAACGTGGAGCAAGCTGGAGAGCTTTGTTGGTGCGGAGCCGCAAAGCATGTGCATCGAAAACTTCGTTGGAGGTGACGACAGCACTGGTACAACGGCGGAGCTAACGGATGTAGAGATCGTCGGCGAAGCTACCGCTGAGCAGCCGAATGAAGACACTGCCGAGGTGGATCCCGCAAGCGCTGATGGTGCCCCGCTCCCGACATCAGCTGAGGTCATAGCCGCTTCGGCCCTTGTGCGCCGCCACTGCAGCGCGACTGAAGGCACCGGCCTTTCACTTGTGGATCACCTGGACTATGTTGAGGATGCAGTCGTCAAACACGCCATTGCCAACAAAGAGCAGGCTACTCTTTTTCAGTATTTTAAGCCAACACAATAAATACTTTGTTTGAATCTTCAAGTGAGTATTTACTGCACCACGATTGGTTCGTTGGTTGTTTTCCACAAGTTCTTGACGCATTTTTTACACGTTTTTTTTATATTAAATTCTGGATATATCGAACTATTTCGCGATCACCGTGCCGTTCGATATATCGAGGTTCGACTGTACAATCAGCAGTCGCTAAACAACGTTACTATGAATCACTTTTTGCCATCCAAAGCTATTTACTGTGGGTGGGTTTAAACACACTTTGATGCTGATTGATGCATAGTAAAGTGGTCTAGTCCTACCCCCTCAGTGTTTTTAGAATTTTTGGTTACAAGAATAGTTTCCCGGGTCCCTTGAGTGTCTCTTGTAACGAGGTTTTACTGTAAGAGTTCACAGGCAAGTAACTCACGTCAGAAATAGCACTCACGTGCATGAGCCAAGCTCAGAGCCCAGAGTCGAAGGTAGGAAGCAGTGTGCGACACAGAACCCAGGCAGTACTCGATGGTGTGGATCGTCTGGTTGATGAAGGTGTCGCCAAAGTTGAACTCGCCAGACTCGTCGCCATGACCGCCGTGGCCACCAACACTGACGGTCTTGGGCTGCTCGGGCATCGCATTGGCCGCTGTTCCGTCTTCAGTGTCCTTGAGGCCGGCATGAGCTGAGCTGGTGGCACCGCCCTACACAAAGACAAGCAAACATGTTAAGCCTGTCTAAACGATGCACAAGTGAAAAAGCTGCGAGAAACCTTAAAGGGGCCCTGCAACACCTTTCTTTGTTATATTGGAATAGTCCCATTATTGACGTATGACTCTTCACGAGCCATATGCCGCAAAAATTTTTCGAATCCGTCAAGTCTAAGTGGTGTTACCAAATTATAGAGATCACGTTCCGCAGCTTTCTCTCTCAACTCAACGCAGCGAGCGCACGGGAAGCTGCGCGCGGCGTGAGGGGAGGGAGGGAGGGCGGAGGTGCGAGGAGGCGACGTCAGCGCCGGCGGCATTTTTTTCATTTTTTTCTCTCTGGCGTCTCGGCGCAACCACGTGGTCTGTGCCGCCATTTCCGGTCGGCTTGCGTCGTTCTCGTCGAGCGGAGTCGATCGCGCTGTGTATTGCGCGTGCTTGAAAACTGGGCGTCGGTTTGGTAATGTTGGGTATGCACCTCGAACGCCGTAGTGTTTTCATCGCTCTGCCAACCATGGAAGCAAACGTGCGCGCTCGTTTGGAACGAATGACAGCTGAGATCGGTTTCGGCCCATACTCCGATACACCGCCTCGTAAGACGGCACTGGCAGACGACCCCGAAGCGCCGCCATTACCGGACGCCAGCATTGTTATCGGAGACACGCTGCGCCCGTGCCTCGGTCGGTCGTGAGAACGTGCCGACGATGCAGTTCTCAGCTGACGAGGCAACACTCGAACGGCTGCCACTCTCAACGGCAACCGGCGATGGTCAAAAGCACAGAAATATTCACGTTTTCGTCACTGCGCATGGCGAAGAAAACGGAACCACGCAACTACGAGCAGACGAGCTGTCGGTGAGACCGGAAGTGCTAATATTAATGTTTGTTCGGTGTTTGTAACGCGATAACATAATATAAACATACATATTATCTACTTATTGAACTCAAAATTAACAACGAAAGTAAGAATGAGTGTGTTATCGTGATTATAACATCAGCCAATGGTGGAACTGCCGACAATCGCGTCATATTTTGCGGACTAATACATCATTTGTCGAGAGAAGAGGGAGCGATTTTCAGCTGACTTTGAGAATTTATTGTAAATTCCAGGCCGTGCGCATCGCTATAATATTTGGCTCGCGTGTTCTCGGGAGCCTCGACTACCGATCGGCAGCGCTTTTTGAGCATGCTCGAAAAGCGTTGCAGGGCCCCTTTAACATTATGCACAGTCGACTCTCGATAATTCAAACTCTGATAATTCAAACAAATCTTTAAACAATCTTAAATTTTTGGTTGGCCCGCTATGTTTTCAGTGAGTACTGACCCGAATTTTAAAAATTTTCGCATTGTTACTTTGAATAAAAATACCGGTGTCGAGAAACCTAAAACCTATTGCGGTGCCTGGAAATGCATAGAATATGTTCTAATTACTGTGTGGCGACACACTGCGCACAAACCGGCGCAGACACCGCCTCGTCATTAGCCAGCTCGGCGTGACATGGCCGCATGCTGCACCACGCCTACGATAAGGGACAGCGCCACCGCAGCGTCACCGGAGGCTTACGTCACCGACGGCGGTTATAAACCCGAGCTGCTAAGCTCGGAGGTTATCATTCCTTCGCCACCCGACTAAGCGCAGCGTCGCTATGCTCGCCCCGCTGCTACTACTACGTTAATAAACAGTCGTTATGTTTTATGTTGGGATGCGTCCTTCCATCGACACGGCATCCCACATCTGGTGACCCGGAAACCGAACAAACCGCACCGCTATGGCCGACACGGAAGCCCTTGCCGCTCTTCTGCAGCAAGTGGACCAAATTCAACAGCAACTTTAGGAACAGCAGCAGCGCATGCAAAACAGACCGCACTCGCCCGGCGATTCCGCGCAGCCTCTTGTGGACTACGCCCCCCAAAGCTCCGTTCCAACGGTCGCTGTCAACGCAGACGCTGCTACCACTGCGGCCGCTACCGACCTGGACGTCTGGCGTGTCTCTGTCAAGCTTCCGCCATTTTGGGTGGACTCGCCCGAGGTATGGTTCGCCCAAGTCGAGGCCCAGTTCTCCCTGGCGCGCATCACACAAGACCGGACCCGCTACGACTACGTCGTCGCCCACCTGGACGCCCGCTACGCCAACGAGGTCCGGGATATCCTCGCCAACCCACCAACGGCCAACCTGTACGAATACCTCAAGACCGAACTCATCCGCCGGCTGTCACTCTCGCAAGACCAGAAATTGCGACAACTTCAGTCCGCAGAACTTGCCGAGCGCAAACCTTCGCAGTTACTCCGCCACATGCGTGCTCTCGCGGGTAACATGGAAGTCCAGGAATCTTTCCTGCGATCACTCTGGCTGCAACGACTTCCACTGCACGTTCAGGCAATTCTGCGGGCTCAGCTGACGCTACCTCTTGACCAACTTGCAGAGGTCGCTGATTGCGTCATCGAGGTCTCCTTGCCGCAGTTGTCGCCGACCATCCAGGCTGTCGCCGCACCGCTGAACACCACCGAGCTTGCACGCCGTATAAACGACATCGACCGGCAGCTCACCTTCATTGAACAACGCCTGGGTGAAGGTCTTCCGATGCACCAGCGCCGCCACTCGCAAAGCCGCGGCCGTAACACCACTTCGTCGCGGCAACCCGACAACAACGGCCGCCCGTGTTACTACCACCGACGCTTCGACAGAGCCCGGCAATGTCGACCACCCTGTTCCGCTGGGCATGCGGAAAATGCCAACGGCAGCTCGTAGAGACGGCTGCAAGCTGCCAACCCAGAGGCCGTCGCATCTTCGTCACTGACCAAATCACGAAGCAGCGGTTCCTTGTCGACAGCGGTTCCGACATCTGCTGCTACCCGCGATCCCACCTTCAAGGTCCTCGTCCGCCTACGTCTTTCGAGCTCAGCGCGGCAAACCGCTCTACAATCAAGACGTACGGCTCGCTCCGCCTGCACATCCAGCTCAGAAACTTACGCCGTGACCTTCACTGGAACTTTGTCATCGCAGACGTTGCCGAGCCAATCATCGGCTCAGACTTTCTGGCCCACTACAACCTCCTTCCGGACTGCCGCAACGACCTCCTCATCGACGCGACGACGGGACATTCCACACCAGGCCAGCGAACGACCGCCCAACAGCCAAGCATCAGGGTACTCAGTGTTGACAACCATTCGCCGTACCACGCCATCCTCGCCGAATTTCCCGGATTGACGCGCCCCAGCGGACTGCCACGCAAAGTGCAGCACACCACCGTGCACTACATCCGGACCACTTCAGGCCCCCCGGTTTTCTGCCGGGCCCGTCACCTCGCCCCGGACCGCATGCGCATAGCCAAAGCAGAGTTCGAGGCCATGCTCTGCGAAGGAATCGCCCGCCGCTCTGACGGTCCATGGGCCTCGCCACTTCACCTTGTTCCAAAGAAGACCGAAGGCTGGCGGCCCTGTGGGGACTACCGTGCCCTCAACGCACGCACCATACCGGACAGGTACCCCGTCCACCACATACAGGACTTCGCCCATCGCATTCATGGCTGCCACGTGTTCTCCGTGCTAGACTTGGTGAAGGCCTACACACAGATACCCGTCAATCCGGATGACGTCCCGAAAACGGCAATCATCACTCCCTTTGGCTTGTACGAGTTTCCCTTCATGAGCTTCGGCCTGAGGAACGCTGGACAAACCTTTCAGCGCTTCATCGACGAAGTCGTCCGCGGCCTCGACTTCTGCTTCGTTTACCTTGACGACATACTGGTATTTTCCCGCGACGCCGAAGAGCACTACACGCACCTTCGTCTGCTGTTCCAACGCCTCGATGACCACGGTCTACTCGTGAATACCCAAAAAAGTACGCTAGGCGCTTCCATCGTCCGTTTCCTCGGCCACGAAGTTTCATCTGAGGGAACTCGGCCCTTGCCCTAACGCATCTCTGACCTGCAAAGTTACCCTCAACCCACCACCGCTAAAGACCTTCGCCGTTTCCTTGGCATGCTGAACTTCTACAGGCGTTTCTTGCCACACGCAGCCGACTACCAGGCTCCCCTCCATGACGCTTTGACTGGGCTACGAGGAAACCAATCTGTTACGTGGACACCGACGTTAACGAAAACGTTCGAAGAATGCAAAACCGCCCTCTGCACCGCCACGCTTCTCACCCATCCCGTGCCAGACGCTCCCTTGGGACTCTTCACGGACGCATCTGGTTTCGCCATCGGCGCCGCCCTCATGCAACGCGTGGACAACACCTGGCATCCCTTGGCATTCTTCTCCAAGAAACTCGCAACACGGAAAACGGCCCCTTCAATCGCCAGTTCCGCTGACGAAACCACGACAACCGCCCCGACAACTTTGCCAGCCTACTACAGAGAACTTCTGGCGATATACGAAGCAGTGCAACACTTTCGCCATATTCTCGGAGCACAGAATTGCACCATCTATACCGACCACAAGCCTCTTACCTACGCCTTCTCTCAACGTCGCGACAAACTCCCGCCTGTACAGCAGAACCAACTCTCGTTCATCGCGCAGTTCACCACAGACATCCAACATGTCAGCGGGAAAGACAACATGGTCGCCGACGCGCTTTCACGTGTATCAGCCATCAGCTCTGTGCAGATAACAGTGGACGTCCTCGCCGAGGCCCAGACTACAGACCCCGAACTGCAGGAACTTCTCAAGGGCACGTCCTCACTACAGCTGCAACAAGTCCCCATTCCAGGGTCGACAACCACAATCTGTTGCGACATGTCGACAGGACGAAGCAGGCCCTATGTGCCCCTGGCCCATCGCCGTGGTCTTTTCAACCAGCTCCACAACCTCAGCCATCCCGGCATACGCGCCTCTACACGCCTCGTGGCTGACCGCTATGTCTGGCCCTCCATGCAGCGGGATTGTCGTACCTGGGCGCGCTCCTGCATTCAATGCCAACGCGCTAAAGTCACCAGGCACGTCACGTCACCGCTCGGAACATTCCCTCAGCCCTCTGGTCGGTTTGAGCACGTCCACCTCGACATCATAGGACCCTTCCCCCTGGCTGGACCCTACCGCTACTGCCTCACCGCCATCGACCGGTACACTCGATGGCCCGAGGCATGGCCCCTCGAGGGAATCACCGCGGAAGACGTCGCCTCAGCCTTCTTCACCGGCTGGATTGCTCGTTTCGGCGCCCCCCGCCGCGTAACCACCGACCAAGGACGGCAGTTCGAGTCGCATCTTTTCAGGTTGCTCGGGCTGACCATCGGTTTTGAACGCTTAAGGACCACCAGTTACCACCCCTGCGCCAACGGAATGATCGAGCGTTTCCACCGACAGTTCAAGGCAGCCATTATGTGCCACCCGGACTCAACCTGGCTCGAGGCCATCCCAGCCGTCATCCTTGGTCTTCGCGCCACGTTCAAGCCGGACATCCACGCTACACCAGCAGAGCTCGTCTACGGGGAACCTCTCCGCCTCCCAGGTGAATTTCTCGCTGCACCGCCATCCGGTACTACGTCAGATCCCACCGACTTCGTCGCCCGGCTCCGTCGCACCATCGCCGCCTTACGCCCGTCACCTGCAGCCCACCACAGCAAGCCTACACCGTTCGTGTTCAAGGAGCTAGCATCGTGCACGCACGCTTTCCTCCGCGACGACACCGTCCGCAGGCCTTTCCAGCCACCCTACAGCGGACCCTACCTGGTCGTCCATCGCGACGACAAAAACTTCACTCTGCGCCTGAACGGGAACGACGTCCGCGTCTCAATTGACCAGCTCAAGCCCGCATACATCGCTGCGAACGAACCGGGCAGTGCCACTCCATCCACAGGCATCTATCCACAGACGCCGACGTCACAGCCCGCTCCTTTCACAACACGCTCTGGACGTCTGGTACGCCTCCCAGATTTCTACAGACCCTGAGGGCTCTGCACTCCGCGGGGGGGGTGATGTGGCGACACACTGCGCACAAACCGGCGCAGACACCGCCTCGTCATTAGCCAGCTCGGCGTGACATGGCCGCATGCTGCACCACGCCTCCGATAAGGGACAGCGCCACCGCAGCGTCACCGGAGGCTTACGTCACCGACAGCGGTTATAAACCCGAGCTGCTAAGCTCGGAGGTTATCATTCCTTCGCCACCCGACTAAGCGCAGCGTCGCTATGCTCTCCCCGCTGCTACTACTACGTTAATAAACAGTCGTTATGTTTTATGTTGGGATGCGTCCTTCCATCGACACGGCATCCCACAACTGCTACCTTAGATAGACACTTTTGGTTTCGATATCGAGGGGGGTGGCTCCTCGGTGAAGTTTCATAGCAGTGCGATGTCACATGGGTACAGAAACTCGCGACGTACTCGCGGCAAATCTGTCATCTGCTCATGGTGCACATAAACGATGAGTGCGTTATCGTCCAGTGACCCCGACACTGATTTCTGAGATTTAGGCTGCATGCAGGACGCAGAGCTCACAAACTTAGGGGAACTCTGCTGACTCTTAGGGATAATGTCCATTGCAGTGGCGCTGGCTTGCAGATGCTCAGCAACGATAACTTCAAAGTCAAATTAAAATATTTTATACGTGTTCTCAGACTCCGGTGTGTGGAAAGCGTTGACACTGCACATTAAGGAAACAAAAAATGCTTTTGCGATATCTCAAAATCGTGTCAGTACTTCTTTAAGGGGGGGCATGGCACTTGAAAAAATGTTTTATTTCTTGATCGATTTTGATGAAACTTCCCAAATATGTAATTACTTTTCTAGTATGATGTGTAGTTTTTAAAATACAAAATATTTCATGTGTGTTTTGGGGAGCAAGATGTTTTCTAAACTGAGTTAGTTACAAAGTAAATCAGCATATCACGATAATCTGGAATCAGAACTGTGTGCAGTGCAACAAAAATGGATGTTCTAACCCATTAGAACAATAGTTATGGCATTTAGGATGACTGCCAGTTGGGCGTGTTGGTATAGGTTCATGGTGAAACAAGCGCAAAATATACGAAGACTCAGAAAGGACACAGGACGGAGCGCTTTCGTCCTGTGTCCTTTCTGAGTCTTCGTATATTTTGCGCTTGTTTCATCATGAAGTTATGGTTTGTTCAACATTCACGAGTGAAATTCCAGCTTAAAATTGACTCACTCGCGAATGTTCAACATACCATAACTTTTGTTCAAATGGGTTTAGAACATCCATTTTTGTTGCACTGCACACAGTTCCGATAGCAGATTATTGTGATATGCTGATTTACTTTGTAACGCACTCAGTTTAGAAATATTCTTGCTCCCCAATAAGCATGTGAAATATTTTGTATTTTAAAAACTACACACTATACCAGAAAAGTAATTGGATATTTGAAATCAGCACATAAATATACATAAAGTTGTCAAGTTTCATCAAAATCGATCAAGAAATAAAGAAAATTTTTTAAGAGCAGTGTCCCCCCTTAAAGCTACTCAATTCAAACTGTCCCATTGCACAAATTCGGTTAATTTAAACTTCTTGCTTGTCCATGCATGGAAATGTGTCTGCTGCTTTGTTGCTTCTAGCTGAACATTCGAGTTTGTACGTTACTAATAGTCATGAGTGAAGCCGATTGCCTGCCTACAAAACAGCCAAACTTGCCAAACCGTGCGCAGCGACAATCACATGCTGACCGAGGAAGAAAAAAAAACAAGACGGTCTGGCCTTAGTCTATCGCTGCAGTACACTGGTGTCATGCTGTTGGAAAAGCATCCTAAGAATGGGAAAGAACTACATGCTGCCGCAGCACACAACACACAATACAGCATGCATTATATAGTAATGAGCACCAGGATGATCACTGACGTCTAAACTTTACTGGCAATCATGCTGGGCTGTCAATGAGCGATAAACAAACATTACAACACAAGTTGGTATGCTGCCTTAATCCTGTTTATGAGAAATTCTGATAATTCAAACAAAAACCTGAGGTCCCGTCGAGTTTGAGTTATCGAGAGTCTACTGTATGTTAGTAGAATGTAGATACAAAACATAAATGAAACGAAGGACGATATGGTCAGATGAAGACTGGCACTGTGTTTTCTGATTCTACCACTGTATGTTCCCTTCACACTGTTCTTATTTCAACGATGTTAAATTACCAACTCGCCCAACTCGCTGTTTTAATCCGTTTGCCTTCATCCTTAAGTTTTCTTCATCACTACATAACAATTTCAAAATGGCAAAGTGTAGAGATTCATATAAACTAGCATTCATCAAAAGTTAGCCCACCATTCGCAAGGTGTAGAGAAAGTCATACTTTTTCTGATAGCCGAGTGCTTGGTTAGTATGTACAGTCGAACCTGTTTATAACGAACTCGAAAGTGTCGCGAAAAGTGGTCGTTATATCAGTAGTTCGTTGTATATGCACCCGCCCTTAAAAACGTGCGCTTAGCAGCCAAGCCGTTTTTTTTTTCTTTGTGCACTTTTATTAAAGTGCTAACAACCCCTTCGGTGACAAGCTAAGCCTCTTCGCGTCGTGAAGCGACGCCCGCTGCGTGCTCATGAGTGAATTAACCGCCTTTGCAATGAGCTGACACCGTTTCACCGCAGCGCGGTACCGCGACGTGGAGCCGATCATCCCTGGCTAGTTGCGTGCAGCGAGTCGCCTACTCAGGTCGCGGAGTCACTGCCGGGCCGCTTGCTTATGCCGTATGCACGCGTTTGTACGTTCTTCGTGCTTGCTTCACTCCGGACTGTGCACGGGTGCGGCGACTAGCCTCTTCGTTCAACGCGGTGAAAACAAGCATTTTCCAAGCAACGCGCACTCGACGTCTCCGCGATGCTCTCGAGGCCCTGCACGACGATGCACGGCGCACTTGAGTTGTCACCTAGTCAAACACGCAGTATATGGTCGCTGTCAGTGCATCGACGTTTCTCGGTGCCCGCGCCGCTCAACAACAGCGAGCTACTTTCGTTCCTACAACGCGACGCGCACTTTAAAGAACTTATTTTCTAAGCACTTATTAAGTTTTATATGCTCATTTCTTTGCACATGCTGTTGAGTGTTTACGATGACATGTTATTGAGTGTATGCGCGTGCGCAAGTGTGGCTCACTGCGTCGCTTATTTGCCATTTTTGTATAAAGTGGCTTATAATTAGGTGCCCAATGTGGATGCTGACTTCTTTAATTTTTTATTTATCTTTTTTTTTGACACAGCATGTCCACTGTATTTAGTTGTTCCTGTGTCGTTCTTGATCTCATGCGTCTTCTTTGAAATGGATGCTTTGGCAGTACTATTTTGTATGCTCACTCCTGTATGAGCCTTCGACTTACAGTATTAATAAATAAATAAATAAATAAATAAATAAAAAGTGGTCTCGCACGACGCGGCGGCGGCGAACTTGCGAACAGCAGCATGGCTAAGCATGGCGCGCTCGTACCTCCGTCAATCCGCAGTGTACGGCGTACGCCACACGCGCAGCCGAGCAGATATCTACAGATGACTGTGATAAGGTTGTCGGCTATAAGGCGTAACGGCACGTTCATCGACGGCCGCCACCTCGCCTTCGATGGATGCTTATCAGCGAAGGCATCGCCGCAATCGCGCAGATGTCGTAATCACCGATCGACCGGACTCTGCCGTTACCGAAAAGACTGACGACTTTTCGCGGCACATTGTGGCGTCGACGAGTTTAGGGACGCAGTGAACCTTTATGCGATGGAAAGTTATCTCGGTTATCACTTCTTGCATTTATGCCTTCTTGCGTTCCAAGGCATTGTTTGGTTCATCGCAGGCAGTCGTAGCTGCATGCAGAGAGAGAGAGAGACATAACTTTATTTGTGTCCTTGCTGGGGTCAAGGGAGGCGAGGGCCAGGAGACTAGCCCTACCGGAGCCCCCCTTCCTCAGGCGGCGGCCAGACCTTGAGTCTTGGCGGCGTCTTCGGCCAGCCGGACTGCCCACAGTTGGTCATCCGGGCACACGCTGAGCAGCATAGCCTCCCACTGCTCGGGCGTGGTTATCTTAAGTTTAGGGTTCTTGCTGTGTTTGGTGGTGTGTGTCGCTGCGGGACATGCCCAGATAATGTGGTCGAGGTTGGCGTGAGCCATCCCGCAAGCTTTGCACTGTGGTGTGTAAACGTCCGGGTATATGCGACTGTACAGCGTGGGTGTAGGGAATGTTCGCGTCTGTAATAATCGCCATGTTGTCGACTGTTGCTTATTTAGCGACTTGTCAGGGGGTGGGTACTTCAATCTTGCCCTACGGTAATGCATGACAATTTCACCATACGTGACCATTCTTTCTTTCGCGTGGCCGCACCAGGACTCGACTTCTTCGTCCTCAGCCTGCTGGGCTCGTCGGGAGGGTAGCTGCTCTGATGACGGGTGACGCGCCCGGTGCACGATTTCTCGGGCAGCGTTGTGAGCGGCTTCGTTCCCGGCAACTCCCGAATGGCCCAGAGCCCAGATTAAATTAACTTGGCGGCGACGAGATGGGGATGTGCTTGCAAGTATGCGGTTCGCTTGCGGTGAAATGAGGCCCTTGGTGAAGTTACGGATAGCTGTCTTGCTGTCACTAACAATGCAAGCAGAGAACGGCGTCAGGAAAGGTTACCGTGCGAAAGCTGACCGCAAGCCTTCATGCTGCCTACTATTTTTTTTTTCCCTCACTGCCATTCTACCACTGAAGAAACGCCTGGAAAGTGAGCGACCTCGCTTGCAGCGTCCGAAATCTGCGTGTGGTGCTCGCCGATCTGGGTATCTTAGTCGCAAGTAAACTGGAGCGGGGCACGCGCGAGCACGCACCCCTATCACGCTTTAGAAGGCATGTTTTAACTTTTTTTAACTTCGTATGCGCCATATTTTTACCGAGACCGTGTCCGAAGTGTTCGTAGTAAAAGTAGGAGGCTTTGAAAGATGTTCGCTATATCTCGACGCAGCTTCAATGGTTAGCATAGGAAAATCGTAAGTGCACCCAAATATGGCCGTTATAACCGATAGATCGTTATATGTGGGATCGTTATAAGTGGGTTCGACTGTACTTGAAAGCAGCTTGAATCGAATGCTCACAAATGTCTATCAATTTTGCCAGTGTTTCCTCCTGGGAAGATTGTCCTAACAATGGCCAGGATAGCGTAGCGAAGAAAGCGCTCACGAGAGCTACAGATACACAGCAAGTTTCTTCTTCCACCCAGAAATGATCTTTCGGCGGCTTACCAGAGCGTTTGAATGGCCACCCCCAGCTCTCAATGCCATCTGGTGCTGGCGGCGCAAATATAAAGGCTTGGCAAGCAGGATCCACGGGATACAAATCACAGCCAAGATGACCAGGAAGCTTTGCAGGCCTTGCTGTATGAACGAAATGAGGGCATCACTTCGTGAGCAACTGCTACACTGTTGCTTAGCACGATACACGGCACACGATTCAAAGTCAGCGAACAAGAACATGAGATGACAGCAGACAACACTCTATTGGTCTAAGTTCGCATAGTTAGCTTGTATTTAATATACAAATAACAGAAGAGACAGGAGGCAGATGTGAGTTGTGGACCTTAGAAAAAATACGAAAGCAAAAAGCTAGATGCTTGTGAGCTATGGTGCTGGCATTGAATTCTGAGAAACCCACGGGCTGCCGAACAAATGAATATCTCCGTCACAAGGGAGGTCACTCCGGAATGGTCCTTGGAAGCAATGGTTCTAAATCTAATCTTTCCTATTCAGGCCATGCTATCTGGGCCACCAGTTCATCGGAGCAAAAGCATGGAAAAAATTTGGGTCGGTCATCCTCACCTGACCGTTGTAGAACTGTGCCTGGTAGCAAGGCTCAGTTGGATAGGAGAAGAGGAACATGTTGATGAGCGTGATCAACAAGCTGGGAGCACAATATGTGTCCTTTCCAAAGTTGATGGTCCACTTGGCGAAGATGATGATCACCAGGTAGCCGAAGATTGAGCACAGGAACAGCAGCTGAGGCACAAACTCGCACCACACGTTAGACATGTTGCGGAAGAACCTGGATAAATGGAGCATAAAATTCAGTGCCACTCCCAAGAGAACCTCTTATACAGCTAAAACCATCTACCCAGCCGCACAAATTGTCCCATACGTCCAATAGGTGATGACAGTGCGACTACTTCATAGTGTGGGATCCAAGTTGACAGACTACTAAGAGTTGTTCAACAGGCACAAAACTGGCAACATGGACATTTTGGCTTTCTGCCCACCACCACACAGCTGGGAGCTATGCCCTTAACCCCATTTCTGCGCAGCATAACATTAGAGAGAACAAAGAGTTATGACAAAAGCGTATGACTTCTGAACGTTGTCTATACACGAAGATGTCAAAAAAGAAAGCACATGCATAAAAAAGTACCTAATGACGGCCCCTGAAATGCAATAGGAGAACATTCATGTGTCTACCACCTTCATTAAAATTCTTTAACTTCTTAAAGTTATGGTTGCATAGACTAATTTCCCAATTTTCTTACATTTAGCTGGGCATTGTGTAGAGAACGCCAAGTGCTACATGTGAAAGTAAAAACTACACAAACCTCTAAGAAACACAAAAAAGCTTAAGAAACCGGCAATGCCCTCACCTGTGGTTCCAGAGGCTGAGGAAAACTCCGAAAAGCATCTGCGACACACCCAGCACAATGGACATCTTCATCTTGTAGGAGTTTGTGAAAGGAATCTTGTTGGTAGCCAGCTGCCATGCCTGCAGACAAATACAGAAATTAATAATTACAAAAGCAGGCAATCAAACAGCTGCAAACGTAATGTAACGAGACTTACAGGGTCCACGCCAAAGGGGTATGGAGATCCCATGAAGTTGTCCACTGGGTCCAGCTGCTCGTGCTCATTATAAGTCGTCCTGAAGATAGGATAAAGCATTTGGCATGTTACGAGTGCTTTAGTGCCTAACGGGATGCATATGTGCAAATCACCACACTTTAACGGGAAATGTTTAATGCACAGAAGCTCTGCTTAGAGTGTTTATTCTAAGACTGCACATTGTCTTCATTTAATGAAATGGCTTAGCACAATAGTTTCCAAGTGAAGTTGTAGAAGTGATAAGTGGCACTCTGTGTGAGGTGCTCAAAAGTATGAATAATTAATAATCTGAAGTAGTAATGCATTTGCCAGAAAATGAGTGTCTTTTATAGCCAGTGGTCATATCATAATTTCATATCATATCGTACGTCACCCTCGTGTACAAAAAGCACATCATGTTACATAATGTCATCATGGCTTCCCACCTGCTGTTGATGCCGATTTGGTTGTACATGGTACTTTCAAACTCAAGTGGCTACACAAATTGACCAAACAAGCGTGCAAATATATATATATAAATATGTATATATAATTATATATTCACACAGGCAATCAATGGAGATTGCATGGTTAGCAAACAATGTGCAATTTGACATGATCAATATTAGAAGTCATACTAAGTATGCATTGAGGGAGGCACAAAAAAAAAAAATAAGTCCATCAATGTTATGATCTAAATGCAGCTGGAACTGGGGCTGCTAAGGTATGTGACACTGGGGGAGGCTTTCTTGCCTGCCCCCCCTGCCCCTTTCCCTGTGAACAAGTTGGCGGTGGGGGGGGGGGTCACATTTTCACCTCCCACAAATTTATGCACCTCTGCATGTAACGAGGCAAAATGACACGAATGCGCTGCCATACACCAAATAACTGTGTTGGGCAATTTGTGCACAACTACACTCAACGAGAAGAAAAAAAAAGTCGGGAAAGAAGAACAAGATGGCTCTCACTTCTTTACGACAAACCAAGATGAGCCAAAGATGTTGAAGGACTTTGAGAAGGTGTCATTGTAGATAATTCCCGTGTAGATGCTGAAGATCCCCATCAGCAGGATGATGTAGCGACCACCAAAGAATGTGTTCCAGATCTGTTTACATCGAGAAGAGGGCCAGAAAACAAAAATCAATGCTTAGCACAGGTTTCAACTAACAGGGCACTGGTAAGTGCTACCCTAAGCATTAAGAAATTTCGTCACAGGTTTTGGGGAAATATTCTCAGATCTGGTAACAAGCACAGGACATCTGCTGATTTGACAGCATTACTACATTACCGCTCGACTTCAATTCTGCAAATACAACTTGTGCTTGTCGGCTTGTCAAGCAAACAAATGCAGCGGTGCATACCAGTAAGTACAGCATGCTAGTTCTGTGCCCTGGCAGTCAACAATTACCGTATTTACTCGCATAATCCTCGCACTTTTTTTTCCAGAAAACCGATGGAAAGTTGGGGGATGCGAGAATTACGCGGGGAAAATTTTCCGCGAAAACGTAGAGCGCTAGAAAAAAAAAAACGAAGCAGCCGCAAATCGGGGGTTCTCCCGCCAGCAACTAACTACAAGCTATGAAAACTGCTAATACAAGACTTACCTTAACAATAAAACTACAGGTTTAACACAAATCAGTGTTTATTTGCAGACACTAAAGCCACTAGCAAATAAAGTGTCTCTTGGCCGAACTACTCGGAGTCAGAGTCAAGACTGCCGTCGACGTCGCTCGTAGCGGCGTCATCAGAGTCGTCGCCAGCGTCAGCATCGTCTCCATCGCCATCGTGAACCACGTCGTCTTCCGTCCCGTCCAAGGCGTTGGAAATTCCAGTTTTTTTGAAACTGCGGACTATGATTTCTGGGGAAATCATGGCCCATGCCTCCATTACCCACGCACAGAGGAGCTCCACTGACGGCTTTTTTATCTTTCCCCCGGGAGTCATGGCATGGTCGCCTTCAGCCATCCATTCGGCATACAGCCTCCGAACATTATCCTTGAACGGTTTGTTCAAGGATACGTCCAGAGGCTGCAGCATCGATGTCAGACCGCCTGGAATGACGGCGAGATCAGTCCGCAGCTCCTTCAGCTGCGTCCGAACGGAGTCGGCAAGGTGACCGCGGAAGCTGTAGACGACCAGCAGCGATGGGTAAAGAAGTGCCCCTGGGCGGCGTCCCCAGACAGTCTTTACCCAATCGACCATAAGGTCAGCGGTCATCCAACCCTTTTCCTGTACTCGTACATGAATTCCAGGGGGGAACTTGGCCTTCGGGAGGGTCTTCCGTTTAAAAATAACAAACGGTGGCAGCTTCCGCCCATCCGCTGTTACGGCAAGCATGACGGTGCACCTCTGCTTCTCGGCACCTGTTGTCCTTATGTGCACACTCCGCACACCTTTTTGTTCAACAGTTGTGCTCGAAGGCATGTCGAAGTTGAGCGGCGTTTGATCCGCGTTTCCAATCTGCGAGAGCAGGAAGTTCTTTTCCTCCCGGATCCTAATCACGAATCGATGAAAATCGACGATCTTGTCCTCATACGCCGAGGGTAGCCGCTGACAAAAAGTCGTCCGCCTCTGGAGTGACAATCCACTTCGGCGCATAAATCGTGTGGCCCACCCGTTGCTCGCGCGGCAATCTTGAGCCGGGATGCCCTCCTTCCGGGCAATTATGCGCGCCTGGTTTCGGATCAAGTCGATGGAAACGGCACACCCGTCCGGGCGGAGACCCTTGATGTAGTCAAGCAGTGCCGCCTCAACCTGTGGATATTTTCCAGTCTTAGGCCCACGGAAGGCCTTGCGTGTTTTGTTGGTGGCTTTCAGCTCTTCGTGATGCCGTCGCCAGTAGCGCACACAAAACTCGTCCACGCCGAAGTGCCTGCCGGCGGCCCTGTTGTCGTTTTCCAATGCATAATCGATGACCTATAGCTTGAAAGCAGCTGTGTAGCTTCCGTATCGGCCCATTGTGTTGCTGCAGAATGGACGCTACTACACATGCGACACGGAAACGGAACACTAACACTAAACACGGCGCTCGGTATGCGAACTTCACTTGTGGCTTGGCCCTGGATTGGATTAGGGCTCCGTGCGCTGGTAGTATGCATGATGTGTAAGAGATGGTGCTAGGCTGCCGCGCGCTATCATCATCATTGGCTGGAAGAAGCAGACGACATTTGATGCTGCGATTTTTCGGGGTGCGATAATTACGCGAGGAAAAAAAAATCGCATTTTTGTTGGACGATGTGGGGGGTGCGAGAATTACGCGAGTGCGAGGATTATGCGAGTAAATACGGTATGCCTTCAGCTAACATCAGCAAAGCGTCCAACTTCAGCACTGCACCAGGTTTAGCTACAGTAATGAATAGAGAGTACAATGACTACTGGAAGATCAAATAGAATCAACAAAAGGATACTGAGCAACACATACCATGTCATATTACTTTACTGATCAAATGTGGCCTTCTCAACTTTCGGTTCAGATGAACTCAAGATAAGTCTTTCATGCTGAGGTCACACTCTTGCGGCACATGCATACATACAATAATATAATTGCTGGGGTTTAACATCCCAAAACCACGATACGATTACGAGGGACGCCGTACTGGAGGGCTCTGTAAATTTCCACTACCTAGGGTTCTTTAACGTGCACCTAAATCTAAGTACAGTGAAACCTCGGTGATACGAATCTCACGGGACCACCAAAAATATTTGTATCATCCGAAATTCGTATCAGCAGAAAGCATGAAAAATTAGCATGCGACAAAAGAAAGCTGGTGTACATTTTCATTTATTGTTTTTCAGGGCCGCAGCAATGTCCGCAAGAACCCTGAATGATTGTCAGTTAAGTTTATAGATGTCGGCAATCATACCAGCACTGATAAATATATGGCCCGTACGCGCGTATTTAATTAATGAACCAGGTGCTTTGTGACCCGCGACAGCAGTAGCCCCTTTAAAATTTTAGCATGTTTTTTTGCATGACACCGGAGTAGTGCCGTAAAAGTAACGAAAGAAGCGCTTTGACGCGATGGATCAAGGCCACAAAATTACAGAACCACGGTCTTAGGTTATGATTTTGTTATCATGGAGGTGTTGGGGATGTTTTGGGGATATTTACGGCCATGCCCGCACAAGTGCGACCTCAACGGTCGCGCATGTTGACACTGTGAGGCGTGACTCCTTCGCAAAGACCGTCCTGGTCTTCTTTTGGTCCTCGTCCACCTTTCATAGGATCTCTGATGTACAAGGCATGCACCTGTAAACACGGTACAACGACAGGAGCCCGCGTTGACGTGTTAGAAAAAGAAGCATGGCGTTAATATCCTCTGTAATCTAAACGCGAAGGCACACAGAGGCACTTAAGGGGGGACGTGGCTTTCGGTACCAACTTTCTTATTTCTTCATGGATTTTGATGAAAATTGGCACACTTATTTGAAATGTTTTTTTAATGCTACTGTAGAAATTTCATTAATATATCTTTACAACTTTTTGATGTACAATATATTTCACCTTCTGCTTTTGTTCCGAGTCTGACTCGCTTAAAAAATGCGATAGGAAACTCGTTCAAAGTGCTATGCATTCTAAGATGTCTGATTGCGGGCATGACATTCTTAGATTTTTTTATTTGCAACTAAATTTTTTTTAGTTTTCATTTTTCATGAGGTGACTCTGCAACAGGCATCGAGGCTTTGTGCAACTCGTCAAATAGCTAATTATCAAAAGGCCATACTGAAAAAGCAAGAATGTCACGCCCTGAACTGTGCTTCAAGGAATATAGAACAAAAAACAGAACTGAAATAGACCCAGCGGTCAGTGAGAAATCAGCGGAACAAGTGAAGCAGGAAGCAAGAAAAGTCGTTTTGAGAAAACGGCTTTTAAAGTTGTACCAACGATATTACTTCACCAAAAGGCACTGGGGTCGTAATCTTTTGAGTCCTTCGTAATGTGCAGTTTCTTGAGTGCCCCGCCTTTAGTTTGAGGTGCCTTGCTTCTCTAAAACACAAGAAGATTGTGATCTTTAATGTGTTTTATAAGGTTGGACCTCCTGCACATGTGGCCTTTCATCTGTTGTGCCTTTGTTTTCTTTCTTTTTTCTTAAAATCCTTTTCTGATATGCAAAGAACATGTAGCATGACTTTTAAACGAAGTTATGAAGTGGTGTAATAGACATGACAAAAAACAAGATACTGTAATGCAAGTAGGTCATGTACTATGATGATTTGCCAGCTTTCTTGTATTCATGCTCTCATTAACATAATTAAGTCTTGATTGCAATTGATCATTGAATAATTTTTATAGGATACTAAGAGCGGCTCTCATCATGACAACCTATCCCTTCCTCCTAAATAACAGGCAGTTATGACCAAGACATTGGTGGAATAGGAATTCCTTAGCAGTTTATTCAAGACGCGAACTGGGCAGATATGAATTCATCTCCCTGTTTCACTCGTCAAGCTAATTTGTAAACCTCGCCTGCGATGCGCTTCATCATGGTTTTCTGCGGTTTTCTGCGAGGCTTTTGTTTTTTTCAGATGATTCATAGGCGCTTACGGCGATACCAAGCACGGCCCCAAGCGCGCCTAAATTGCATCACCAGTGCTTTATTTCACCTCTAAGTGCTCGGCCGCATAGTCCGGGAAGTCGGCACACGATGTGCTGGGTGGCGGCATTCGGTGACGATGCGCAATATGCCTAGGTGCGGCGACAAAAAATATGCGCGCAACGTGTTTGGCCTCACATTTCGGGACGCCGACGCGCGCCCGCTGCGCGACGAGCTTGGCCGTGCAGTCCGCTGCCGATGCGTAAAATGACCATCCACTGTACCAAGGAGCCGGCGGGGGAAGCGCTTCGTTCCTTGCGAAGAAGCACACTGCCGCGAGTCCGCTAACGCGTTGTTCTTGCCCGCAAAGTTCGAGGTTCGTCTCGCGTGCCGACGCCGTGAGCGGAGTTAGGCCTAGTGTCGACTCCGAGCAGTAGGCGCGCCGGCCGCGGTGCCCGATGTTTCAAAGTACGTAATGCGTGGTCGCGAGTACAAAGAGTTGTCCTGCGATCTTCTTCGTCACGACGTCCGAAGTGCGCATAAGCAGAACCTCCAACCACGGATCCGACGAGTCAACGCTAGAGAGTCGGTCCGAGACGCGCGTTTGCGATGTTCGCTACGGGTGCGGTGCGCCATCGTAATCCCACCGAGCTTCCGCTAGTAGCTCCAAACTAAAACGTAGTTCTTGTTCAAAGTTATCATCGAGCCGTGAACACGGAGCGATTGCGAATACGCCACGAAGTAGCGCGACTTTCGACAGCCGTGAGCTCGAGACGCACGAGCTGCAGACGACGATCTCCCGGAGCGAGCATCGGACCAATGGCGAGGCGCGATGGGGCAACATGGCGGACGCGGCCAATCGCAGGGCTCGAAACGACCTTCGAACATTTGCTTTTTGTGCGCTTGTTTTTGAAGGGAGGAGCCAGCTGCGGCGGGGAATTTGAAGACGGAGAAATGCGCTTTCCGATGAGCCCAAGATATCGGCGCCCGGTGGCGTCGTTGCGGAGCTATGATTTTTTGAAAATCAGTGTTTTTTTTGCAATTTCCCCAATAATTTTCGCCACATTTTCGGCGCAACAATTTTTCTATAGCACTTCTACGCGGTTTTCGGTGAAGATATTTTGGAATCGGACATAAAAAGGGCTACAGAAACTGAAAATGTGATTTTCAAAAAATCGATTTTTTTGCCATTTTTCGCGATACGAAAGCCGCGTCCCCCCTTAAGGGGAGACGCGGGTCTTGTTTTTATTTTATTAGCTGGGTGAACTGAACGAAATTTAACAAACTTATCCCATTTTTTCTGCAGATTCCAAATCTATAATTAGATTTTTGGTAGCAGCATTAGTACAAAAGATGTGCAGTCTCTAAAAGCATATGTCTTACGGGAATTTTTGGCAACTTTGCTTCATCAAACACAGAAACAAAGTATGTGGCAAGGCTGTCAGAGAGCTGGTTTAGCCGGTGATGCTAATCCGATTGTCTTCAACAAACTTTGAATGCAAAATAAATAGACGTAAATGTCAGTGAAATTTTTTTGCTGCATACTATTTCTGATAATCGAGAATTATAATTTGGTGAACAACATTATAAGAAAATAAATAGCATCACCGGCTAGACCGGCTTCCTGGCAATCTTGCCACATGCTTTGTTTTTGTGTTTGACAAAGCAAAGTTGCCAATCCCCGTAAGAAGTATGCTTAAATATGTGTTAGAAAATGCATATCTTTTGTTCTAATGCAGCTATTAAAAATCTACTTAGAGATTTTGAATCTGCAGAAAAAGCTGAATAAGTGAATTAAATTTCATGCCATTCACCCAACTTTTAAAAAACCATTTTTTAAGACCCACATCTCCCCTTAAGAGCTTCAAAGATTTGCACACACAATCTCGAAGGCCGTGACGCGTCTCTGAAGGTTTATTCTGACCGTAAGAAAAGTGTTTTTCTGACACCGTGATTCTGACAATTTGGCGGTACGGCGCGCATGCCCACACTTGCGTTCCCGCGCTCGCACGTGCTTGGCGCATCTTCCAGGACAGCACGGACAGCACCACTTCGTACCTGTGCGGTAGCATACGTTCGTATCAAACGTCACTGGGTGAAAATTGGTTCGCAACAACCGTACTCCATTGCATTGCACGCTAATGGGCCTTGGCCGGGACCAACGAAAAATTCGTATCACCCCGAAATTCGTATGAGCTGTGATCGTATCATCGAGGTTTCACTGTACACGGGCCTCAAGCTTGTGGCACATGTGTACAGTACGTTTAGAAGGGAGTATTAATCAGCAAACTGGGTAAAAATAACCTAAATGAATGTGGCACACCAACCTCATTGTCAGATTTTTGAGCCTGCAGGGCTTTCTCCTTGAGAACCATCCATAGTGCAAACAGGAACATCAGAGTACCATGGCCAGCATCTCCAAACATCACAGCGAACAGGAATGGAAACGTGATGATGGTGAACGGGGCTACGGCAAAGGAAAGCAAAGAAATCGACATTAACATTTTCAGCTAAAAAATAAAGAAAAGAATCTGCAGAGAAAGCTTTCTTTTCTACAATGGCACAATAAGGGTGCACTCCTAGACATAGTTGCACATGAGCACACAGTCATTTAAAGATACAAAATGAAGATCATAAAAGAAAAGATACTATGGTGAAACCTAGTTACTACAAACACCACATCAACAAAACTTCAAACAAACGAAAATTTCTTAAATCCCACACTGACTGCACATAGTTTCAATGTAAAAATATTTCCTTACAACGAACTTCAGAGTACCGAACTTATCAGAGTAACTATCGTTACTTAATCTCCCGGTCATACTAAGAATACCGCAGCGCTACAAATTCATATTTCGATCCTTCAGGGCAATTGGAGTGATAGGCTAGCAAACTACAAAAAAGGAGACCACGAAAGCACCAAGTAGCAGTCTGTTATAATTTCAACATCTGCAAATAAACAACATTTCGGCACTGAAAGTGCAAGGAATAAAATGTGAGCAGGCATATTAAACAGAAGACCTTGAAGGGAATAAAGATGTAGAGCGTGCTTCAACTTGTAGTCTAACAATGGTATTGATAAAAACAGCCTACACACTCATGAAAGCTCCTGTTCTACATAATATATTATGAGTTTGCGCTATCTGTTGTGAATATATAACACACGGCTATGCTTTCTACCCTGCTGCACTGAGAACTTGAGAAAAATCGCCAATGTTTCTTTGAAGCACTCCAACATTTAGGCTCACTGCATGACAGTGTGAATGATATTGTGTTTCCGCGTGGTCCCTGGACATTCAGGAAGGAGGTGTCACGGCTACTTTTAAAGTTTTTAAACGTGTCACTGGTGATCAGTGACACTTATGTTGGGGTGTGGTGTAGTGATACGGGGGCCTGGCACAACACTGTATGTGGGATAGCTAATAGGCCACCGGCATGTGCATTGCTGCATCGTGCTGCGCGCGCCTTCTTGATAGCCTGCCCGCACTTCGCTTTAAAAAATAAAAAAGGACATTATTTGAGCATAATCTGAAAGGGGGAAACTGGGCGGGGCAATTGCCTGCAAATCTCGCAAGGCTAGATTCGCCGGCAACCTACAACATCCTCATAATCCATGCCAAGTTCACTTTGACAACATGAATTTGTGCCAATTAACCGATACCTATGCACAGCCTAACATGACAAACTGCCTAATAGAAAGGCTCAGCAGCCAATCATAAGGTAAACTACCCCTACTGTGCTCACCTGGATTCACCTCCCTGTAACTTGGCACAGCATAGGCATCAACAATGTTCTGGAATCCCACAGTGAAGCGGTTGGTGCGGTTGTAGGTGGGTGGGGTCTCCTTGGTCTCCATGCGGTTTAGGATGGACGGCACTGTGTTGCCACCACGATCCTGGAGGAATACGGCACGCCAAGTGTGTAATAGGATACACGAATGGCCTAACAGTTCTTCAAAAGTATGGCTGTCACAAAAGCCAATGGGGTGATGCTAGGTTGCAAGTCCCAAGTAGCGTTTGACAGGAACACCATTCCTTGTTTTCTTATTTAATGAGTAGTGGTCTAATTAGCCAAACAATGTGATAAGAACTGGCATCAGTTCTGTGAACCAACTCCTTGTCAGCCAATTTCACGAGTGCGAAAAAGATGGCACGACCCATTTCCACACCAGTGAATACAGTTCGATGCATCAAATTCTCGCTTGTCAGACATTTTGTTGTCCATCTACAGAGATCAAAGTTTTGGTGGTTGCTTACATTTCATAATGACCACAATGTGGCATAACAGGCTTTTATATAACATCTCCAGTCTGAACATATACACAAGCACACAAGAGAGACGCCTTAAATAGGACAAGAAAGAAATGTATTCCAAGCAGAGCAGGGCTTTGCATAGTGTGGTTTTCAATACATATGTAGCACCACGTAAAAGTAGACTTTGCGAGAGCCTACGAAGCAATTCCTTAGAACTCTAGTGCAATGCTCCTTTTAATGCGACAAATACCCGTTGATTCAGAAAGTCATACTTAGCAATTCAGCAGAATCGCTCTATAGCAATCCTTTTGGTCAGCGTGCACGAATTTATTCAGACCTTTAAAATAAAAAAAGACTAATGCGACACTCAAAAGCAAGACCGCATTACACAGGGGGGATGGAAAGAAACGCGAACGGCGCGGCACGCTGCTTTCATTACGCTCTGACCTTGGTGGCTATAAAAAGATGCTAGATGGTTCTTGATTGTATCATGGACAACTCTAGTGGCTTTTTATTACCATCCAGGCTACAACCGCTTGAAAATAAATGCGAAACAGCAGAGAATATAGATTCCGCATGTTCGCATTTCTTTCCATCCCCATTGTACATGATGCAAGGCAAAATTTGCACTGGTTAAGAGTAGGTCAAACCTCCGCAAGCAAGAAACCTAGGGTTTTTCTACATGTTTTTGGTATTTCCAGTACATAGGAAATTATTAAAGGACTGACAGCTCCTAAAGAGAAAAGGCTGTTTCCAACAGGCGCATCCAAGGCTGTAAGAGCGCAATGATCTTTTCCTCTGTACTAGAGTGCCCCTGGTAATTTGGGTCTTTTTTCAGTGACACATAGGCCTCACAAGACATTTTTATTAAAGCGACAAGGTGCACTGACCGTGCCTCGGTGCAGGGCCATCTGGATCTTCTCAAGGTCAGAGACGGCACACCAGCACTCGGCAATGAGGCACTTCTGTGTCACGTCCAAGTTGAACAGGTTCAGGGCATGGTAGATGGCCTTGATCTTGCGGACCTTCACGAACCAGTTCTTGATGTTCTTGGCCGCAGCCACTAGCACTCTGTGACGGTGGTCCTGTGTCTGGCCCAGCACCTACAAGACACGAAAGTGGGCAGAAGCCATTTAGAAAGAAGTTTTAATCGATTTACTAAAGGACATCACTGCAGATGCAATCGTTGAGCAATGAAATGGTTATATTGACTAATAGTTCTGGAAAAAAAGGCAAGTAAATAAGTTTTAACTGCAGCAGGAATGAGCAACCTTCAGTTCAGAGCCCTACCTGCAAGACCAAGACTGATTTTTGTGGGGAATAGCTAAAACACTCAGTATGTACAGAACAGCACTCCACTTTGCACACTCTAACCTGCTGTCATTTTTCTTTCTGTTTTAGCACTGCATACTTCATACTTCCTTGAAATACATTGTTAGCCAAGGCTTGGTGAGATCCGACACTGTAAACGTGCCCAGAATGCTACTTCAAGTGCAAGGTGCCTCAAAGCTTTTATTTTACCCTAGCAGTTAGCTAACACACCTTGTAACCAATCACATACCGTGTTGAGGTCTTCGATGCGAGTCATCACACCAATGGACATCTCGCGTCTATCTGCTGGAGTCTCGGGGCATGGGTAGAGTGTTGCACGGAACCTGCAACAACATCATGAAAACATCATGAAAGCAAATAATGAGCGAGTACAGTGCCGTCATGCCATTCTCAGACAGCTCCAACTCTGTTATACTAAAGGTGTATTCCTTGTCTCAAATACGGTGGAGCCGACACTTGACAAGATTAGCTGAAATGTGCTCAGACCTTTCCCGAATCCATGCACAGTAAGACGATCAAAGAGGTCTTGCAGAAGCTATCCAAGAAGACACCCTTATCAGTGAAGCTTGCACATAGCAGCACTCCACTGTCAGGAGCCCACATCATCCTCATATAGACAGACCTCCATACCCGATTTCAGTCCTCATAACTGCTTTTAACTCTAAGCCATCATCTAATGAGGTTTACATTATCACGGATGCAGAAAGGTAATGTCCAGTCATCTCGTACCCTTCACAAATCTTCTTGACTCGCGTCTTCAGCTGCTCTCCTTGGAAGAAGATGATGAAGACCGTCTTGTACACTTGGTCACCCTGGGATAAGCAAATATATGCGTCAAAGAAACTGTTGGTAAGAGAACATAGTACTAAGTATAGCTGACTCTATTAAATGCTCTAAATGCTCCATAGATTTTCATTAAGTCACTCGCGGGAAATCTGGCCCTGCTTTCGCTGACCAATAACGGGAGTGCACATTGTATTTTTTACAATTAGCACGGCTTCATTAAGATAATGCACGTGACTTTTAAGGACCGATTCCGTTTCACACTAGCCATGCGACAAATTTTCAGAGCAGACACATATTTCTTGCTCGTAATTATACGCAGTTTTTCCTGAACCATTCAAGACACTTTCAAGTACGTGCCTGCCATATATACGTACGAGACAGTCAGTACGGTCTTTTTGTTCACTGCATTATGCACAGTTGCTTTTATCTGTAATGTTTTGAAAATCCTTCAGTGTAACAGCCAGAGGTTAAATGAGACTTCTGCCATACAGCTAATTCACGATTGACAAATTAGCTTTGCAAACGATAGCTTCACAATCCATTGAGGTTCAAAGCCAGAAGGCCAAAGTTTAATTAAGTCCACATATGCTGATCATCATTCTCACCTTGGCCGAACATCCATACCAGAAGTTTCTGTAGCCAATATACTTTTGTATTCTAAGACAACTAGTTCACAGGAAAGCTGGTACACTGCTGCTGGAGAACAAGTCAGTGCAGTGTGAATAGACAGGACAAAGGAACACAAACAGCACAATCTCAGAATCAATCTCTGAATAAAAGGCGAACTTAAAGTGTAAAAAGCTTTCAACTCACGGTGACGGGGTCCTCCAGAGGGGTTTCGATGGCCGCCTGGCGGAGGAACACGTTCCCACGGCACACGCGCCACAGCATGCGCTCGAAGGATGGCAGCCGCTCCCGCAGCACCACACCGGCCACAAACCTGGCCGATTCAAGCACCACGACAACCACACAAACATCTATCAGCACACACAGGATCCCACACTGTCAACCAGAGCACATTTGATAAGACCTAAATTGTTGAAGAAGAACACTTATTCGAACTTAGCCCATACGTACACTAGTAAGGAGGATATGCTTTACCAACTTACATTCACATTAGAAGATATTTTTCAATGGCAGGGCCCCCTTTTGGCTTTTTAAAGATTTATACTGAAACCTCATTATAACGAACGGTTGTATATCCGTTATAACGAAGTAAATGAAGAATAGTCTTGCAGTACATACAGTGTCAGGAATATACGTTTATAAGAAATTTTCAGATATAACGAAGTTAGTTTCGTGTAAGATGCAACTTCGTTATAACGAGGTTTGAATGTATAGAATAAAGGGGTGCAGGCCTGTTAATGATTGTGCAATAGGCACTTAACTAATGGGACCTTGGGTACACATCCTACTATATATGTCAGTTGGTTTTCATCTCAAATTCAGCTATTTTTTGCTCTGAGAGACATTAAACAGTACCATACAGTACCCGAAGCACCTCACTGCACAACTGCTATTCAAGTTGGTCTCCTTGTAAATATGGGAACTGTGGGAGAGAGCCCAATCTTTGTGCTCTACAGTAGAATAAAATACGAAATGTTTTGAGCCACCGCTGCACTGCGAGTGCTCATTTGCAACAGATTGACCGCACTTACATGCAACAGTCTATGCATCGCAGCATATATGTGCCACACTGTAGAGGCAGGATGGAGAAAGATTTACAAACATCCTTTTAGACCATCCTGCTTTGGATTTTGTTAATCTGCTAAATAATGTGACTCAGGGTTTAAGGTGTCCCTGAAGTAGGTCAGCTCTGTGGGATCGCTATGCATTAACTTTGGCCATAAGCTATAGGTGACAAAGATCTGTGACCAATATCTGTAACATGACCAGGAATTGGGGTCCACTTACAATCTGGCAGCTGGTAAGGGTGACTGAAGTTTTCAAGTGTCACCACAGTTGAGAGGAGTGTGCCTAGTAGTATGTGACATGACTGCAAAAAATTTTACTTGACTTTTTCGGCAATGCAGTTAATTAAGGAAAAGCTTATAGAGGCAACTTAAGTTGCCCTAAATGCAGAAATATGTTTTTTATCTTGTAGTAGTTGTAGTGCCAATTGATACACTGCCAATGTGGACTCAATATAGTGAGTGGTTTAGAAGTTCTATTTATTTTCTTCCACCACGTCCCTAGTGTTTGGATAGAGCAGGGGCACTGACCAAGTTACTAACAACATGTTGAAAGACGCACTGGTGGCTATGTGGGGGTGTTCTCATATTGTGCAATGCACAATCTGCCACCACGGTGATCTATACCTTTCGTTACCCACCACAAGCTGCTACAACATCCAGAGTGGCCTAATGTAATAAATGCTAAAGAAAGGAAAAGTGCACCATTTTCTATGCCTAATAATTAGCACAGTATTTGCTTGAGAGAAAATTAATGGCAAATTAAAATTCATGCATAGACAT
Source organism: Rhipicephalus sanguineus (assembly GCF_013339695.2). Taxonomy (NCBI): domain Eukaryota; kingdom Metazoa; phylum Arthropoda; class Arachnida; order Ixodida; family Ixodidae; genus Rhipicephalus; species Rhipicephalus sanguineus. Next base: position 116,595,497 of record NC_051180.1, read on the forward strand.
GACTTCCCCTGAATGAAACCCTTGTCCATTGTTCAGTTTTCAGTGTCTCAGTGCCCTCAGCGCCTCAGTGCCCAGTGTCTCAGTGCCCAGTGTCTCAGTGCTTCTCCTGAAATTTAAGAAGCACTGAGACTTGACTTGTGCACTTCCTTTTCCTACATTTTGCTCATGCCTGCTTTATCAGCACTATGCACAGCAAGTCAAAAACTTCTTGTGCTTTTATCTTTCACGAGTCGATTCTTCGCTGCAGCAAGTTAATGAAAGCTTTAAAGAGGCCCTGCAACACTTTTGCAAATGATCATCGAATGATATCACTATCACAGCTTACAGCCATACAAATTGCTTGCCACAAAAATTTTATAAATCCATCAAGTATCAGCGAAGTTGCAGGAATATGCTGCATGCTCCAAGCACTAAGGTAGAAGGGTGGGCGAGTTGGAATTGATGCATATTGTAAAAAATCAGCGCAAACAAGATGAAACACAAGAATAGAAGGACACAGTACGAGCACTATCTAACAATTGAAGTTTAATGAAACAAAAATGAACACGACGAAAACCAACACATGCGTGCGCAGAAAAATTAGGTGACGTCAAAGAAAGATTCCAAGGTACGCAAGCTCAACCATTTCTTTGATGTCATCTAAATTTTTTGCATAAGCATGTGTTGGTTTTCATCGTGTTCATTTTTGTTTCATTAAACTTCAATTGTTAGATAGTGCTCGTACTGTGTCCTTCCATTCTTGTGTTCCGTCTTGTTTGAGCTGATTTTTTACAATATGCTCCAAGCACCTACATGAACATAGGAGAAAAAACAAGCAGACAACCGTTCATTGAGACTGGAAGCACTAAGATAGTTCTTTTTTGGTGTTTCTGATGTGAGAAACGTATGTTTTTATTTATTGAACTCAAAACAAACAATGTAAATATTACTGAGGATGATTTCGCAATCATGAAATCAGCCAATGACTCTGTCTATTCCTAGGACTATGTAGTTGGTTCCTTCGACTATGCATGTAGTTAGTCAAGAGAAGAGAGAGTGATATCCGAAGCATTTTTTTTAATGAAACTGCACATTTTGTGCTGCGTGCAGTGTAAAATCTGGCTTGCGTGTTCGCAGGAGCTTTGACAACTGATCCGCAGCATTTTCCGACTATGTTAAAAAATGTTGCAGGGCCCCTTAAGTGTGGTGAATCCTTTAAAATGGGCAGCAGACTGTTACATCCTACAAACACATGTTGTACACCTGTTAGCATAGGTAACTCACTACCTGTCAAACACCATGCCTCGGACATTCCAATTCACCATGGCCTTTGCAGGATGTAGCTCATTTGAGGCAAACCTACCTTACAGAGCAGTAGCATACAAAGCCACTGTCAATAAAAGAAGGACCACACAAATCATGCGTGCAGTCCCGCAGATAGTGCAGTGCTGCATATGTGCTGGCAGGGGGCAGTCAGAGGTGCAGTGTGCGAGATACAGAGCATGCCACTACATCCAGTCTGATAGATCCTGACGAACAAAACCAAACCCCCCTACACAGCCTGCGTGGAACAACCATTGTCATGCAGGCAGAATGGCATAATACAAAAAAGCGGGCTGTGCGGCATCTTGCGGTGAGAAGAAAGAAGAAAAAAGAAAAAAAGACTCCTTAAAAATGTGACCTTTTAGAAAACTCCACTGCTACGCATCTATCGGATGCTCCATCTAAAAGTGCACATCACAAGATTACCCTGAAGTGATAAAATTCTTGCCACACTTGGTTTCTATTTCCGCTTCATTAACAAACCCTAACACCAGTACCACAATCAGCTGCTACCCTGTTATACCCCTAACCTCCCTGCGTCCGTCCCTTATTTCACTTCCCGTCCCCACCTACTTCCTTACTGAAGATGTGTGATAGCAAATTACGCGTACAAGAAATTGTATTAAGCAAAGCACTTGCCACCCTGATGAACGCAAGTCCTATTGTTGAAGTTGTGGCTGTGATGGCATTCCTTGCTCGTCGGCCTCTCATCACTTCAGGCCTCCGTCTTTCCTTACTTTTGTCTGGTCAATATCGCCTTGAAGATTCAAAACCTATTGCATGCAGCTGCATATTGCATGCTGGAACTGCAGGTACTCCTTGTTTTGCCTCGAAAAACACGGATAAGAATATTGAAACATTTCCATGTATCCTGAAGCTGTACGTTCCTTCATTGATTGACAGTGCTTAAATTTTAATAGTGACGTTTGAGAGGGTTATTTACATAACCGATTGATTTTCATGCCCTTAAGCTACACTTCGGTAAAGAAATAAGCCTTGGTACGAGAAGGCTGTAGTTCAAATGGCTATCTGAAGAATATTATTTAAAATCAGTTTCCTAAGCAAGTATAAGAACACAATGATTGGGTCATGTATGTGATAAGATTGAACAAGACAGTTTCCAGCAAATCAAGTTTTGCACTCCGTGTTGGAGCCAGTGTAAGAAACACTCTTGAATAAAGGGTAACAACAATCATGAAACAGAGTGTTTGGCTCTCCTTCGTACTTGTCCATTGTGCAGCCCCTAACCATGCATGTTAACCAACTTCTTCTGAAGTGTGCTGCAGTTCATTCAATCTTGTTTTCTTTTTTTTTATGCTTATGTTCCTGCATTCTTAGACTAGCATAATAACAATGTCACTCACAAACCAGACCTGCTTCAAGCATTGTTGTCTTCCAATATTTTTTAGGCCCCACCAAATTTTAGTGCTTTGCAGAACAAGAGAAATAAGTCAACCTAACAAGCAGAGGACTGTAACTGATCGTGCCAGGCAGTTTTGAGCCGGCAAGTGAAGTATGCCCGAGGGCCGTGCAAACGGGTGAAACTGGGAAGACCTGTTTTCAAGTCCAGACCTTGATGTGATGTTTTCACATAAAAAAAAAGGAAAGAAAAAGCTAATGTGACTGCCAGAAAAAAAGTGCTTGTGCATTATGCCAGTGTGCAACGACATGTGAAATAAAGCTGCTGTGGTACACGAGAATCTATGTGCCATGACATATCCCCAACTATGTAGACAAGCATCAACCAGCACCCTAAGCTGGGGTTCACTAGTGTGCACCAGAAAAGCTCGGTACCAGCACCAAAGCTCAAGAAGCTAGATGTCTACACAGTAGACAGAAGAGGATGTGACCTACCCAAGTTGCATGGACGAAGATGCTGTCATATCACTAGGCACCAATTGGAGATGCATGTGCTCTAACTCCCCGGTCCGAGCATGCGATTGCTGCATTGGTGCCAATCCGGCAGACACAGACATGAGGTACACTGTTTCATCACGACAACCTCGATGACAGAGGGAGGGGATAGGAAGGGTGTAATGTTGCAGCAAAACATGAAAACCGACAGACCATGCCACAACACAGCAAGGAGGATACGAGACACAGAGGGAAAGAAAGGGGTGCTCGAGGAAGGTGACGGACAACAATGATGCTACGAGTCTGAGACAATGGTCCAACAGCGGACCACGTTAGTAAGAAGAAATACTGGAGAGTCTTGAACACAAGTCTGTTTTCAGAGCAGCGAGGTTTCCAGTGGCTGTTGAGCCCACACACACCATTGTACTAAAAGAGTCTTGCGCACAGAACCGTTTGAGCACTCTCCAAGTGCCGTAACAATCTAACGAGACAGCATCGGAAAATTGTGTTCAGCGAGTCTGCTGTTCACAGTGACACCGTTCTGTGCTTCCTAGGTTGAGAGAGTACAAGGAATGGGCCGCACCCCATGAAAAAAAAAAGACGTTCAGCTGGATGAGAGGCCATTTCCCCCACTTCCATTTTGCACATTCAAATGATTTTTTGTGATGCGAGTAAAATGTTACAGCGCATAGAGTAAGAAAATACAGCAAATTGTTACTGTACAGTTTATGTCCACCCGGTAGGTGCACCATAACTACAGGGACACAAAATCAAGACTGTCTAAAACAATGCATTGCCTTCAATGTTTCATTAGTAAAACACAAAGCAAAGGCCAAACAACCGCTCACCTAAACTGGCACTATAACAAACTACCAAAACAACTAGGCTATATCTGGCACATTTCAGATCGTACACAGCCTCAATGATGAACACGACTCGCACACTAGTGAAACGAAACGAAAAAACGTAGTGTTAATGGGGCAAATGCAAATGGACTGTGTTGAATACGTGCAATAATGTTAGGTAGCTTCACTTGTTTAGCATATCATTACTCAGCCAGCAAACTGCACAAGGGAAATTAAGGGGGTTAGATGCCATGCCGCAGGGCTGGCCATGCAACGTCACTCTTGGTCCACAGGCTGGCATTCACTGTGTGGTACTATCTCAATGTGCTGTACACATGAAGCACGTCGACGAAGGTTTATAGCGCAATAAAACAATAGTCAACAGATAAGACGAAAGGCACCTTTTACTCTGCCTTGGGTAATCACACTATCCGCAGTCATCACATGCCATGCATGCAGCTGAGAGTTGCAATATGATTAAAAACTCAAGAACAAACAAGGCATGTGCACGCTAGCTACGTTTGGAGATGCAGCATGATCCATGCATGGCATGCGTGGTGCATGCTCATTTTGTGCATAGCTAACACCTATCTTACATCCTTTCCATCTGTTATCTAGTGCTATAAAACTAGCTATGAAGTAACCAACTGCTTAAGACAGCAGCCTTTGCCATAAAATGAAAAAAGAATTACTACTTCAAGACATAGCCTTCGCAACAGGCTGATTTCACTAACTTTCACCCCACTAATACAGCAAGGGCTACTGATGGGCATTTTCAGTAGAAATATAGATTGCAAATATGTAATCGATGCACTTTACTCTGAAATATGAAATTATTTTGTTCAGCATTGTCCCTGCCACTGTAGAAGAAACTTTGAAATCATTCCACAGGCGTATCGTACCAGAAAGAAAGTATAAAAAGTAAGAACGGCTGTGTGTCTGTAGTCTCAGCACTTTATTCTACGACAAGCTTAGAGGCAGTTGCCAATAAGACTACTGCTATCTTTGTGACAGCAGAGGCTTGAAAAAGTGATCATCCTACCAACCAATAGAAGACTTGGCTAGTAGTGGTTAGCATGTATTCAGCAAGCATCCATCCTATGCAGATACAATGCTTGAAGTTTGCACAGGCAAGCAATGTTACTCAAGTCAGTACAAATGCTAGAGCAGCTCCTGAATTTATGTATGAATTGGCAGGGCAAGCTACTCTTATGCTTTGCCTGATAGGCAGCTAGGCCCACATATGATTTTTGGAAATTATGATTAGCGTAACACGTCAAGGCAGTTAAGTGTTCCCAAAGATGAGGTAACAGTGAAAGCCTCTTTTCAATTGTAAACCTTGGAAAGTTTAACAGTGCATTTGTACTATTGAGCTAGAGAAAAGCTGTACCAGTTGTACAATAATGTCAAAACAGCAAAACAGCTTAGTTATATATATTTTTAGTTTACAGCAGCTTCTGTAGTTAACAATAAAACAAGTCAATACACGAAAGCTTTCCTTTTTACTTTAGTGCTGCAGTTTCCTGCTATGACCACTTGCTTCTCTTGGTTAGGTTGCACTCTACAGCCTGCATCTCTCCGAATAGCACATCGATGCGATGCGAGGTACAGTGTACGCTTAAAATAAGTTTTACTTGCTCCTCATACCTTGCAGTGGGCAAAACATTTTCGTCGCTTAACATAATGACATTAAATTCACTAAAGAGCATCCCATCTCGTGTGGAGCTACAATATGGGAATTGCGGGCAAATGATGAAATGCTATCTGGCTTTTCTGTGTCTGCCATTACAAAATTCCTTTTTCTCTGGACATAAAAAGAAAGAACATTGTAACTCAGTATGCATGTTAAGATTGTTTCGTCTTATTCTCCCCCTGCGCTGTGGTGCTGAGTACGCTTAATTTCCTTTAACCCATTGTACTGCACACATCTTTTTGTCTATAAATGCTGGATACACCCACGCAGCAGACAATTTATGGCACACACCTTCTCGTCCAACAGGGGTAGTAGAAACAGTGACAGTAGGAAGTTTTAGTAGCAAACGATTATTACTACTGTTGTCTATAGCACACCGTAAATAACCAGCCCCATTCAAAATGGGTGACGCAGTGTTCATAACAAGTAAGTCGCAATGAAAATTGTGCTGTTAAACATAACGGAGGCAAGAGGTTCAAATCCGACATTTGACAGACATCAACCGCGCTCAGTGCACAACACTGAAAGAAATTTTAAGAGTAAGCACTACAACAAAGATGCACATGTAAAGGTACGTGAATATGCTCAATTTACAAAACAGGCTATTGTAAATGCAGTTTAGCACAGCTGAGAAGGATGCAAGCAAAGCAAAACACTTATCTGTTATGGCTGAATGTGCCAAGATTTTCCAAGGCAATGCAGCTAGCTAGAGTGCGAGTCTTGCAAGTGCTATGTCCGGGTTAAGTTACAAACCATCCACATTCCATTTCTGCATATTTAGTACAGAACAAAAAAAAAGTTTCTGCGATAAAAATGTGAAACGAGTACGAGTACGCTTGAATGATGCGCTGAAGATCACATGCAGTTCGGTTGAGATTGAGCAGGTAGTACTGCTGGCACTATTACCAGTACTATTAGTTGGCAGTTCATGCACTTTGTAGGCTACTGATGCAGTAGTTCAATAACAGGATTTATTGCATCAAAACTTCACAACTAGCCACGACACGCGCTGCAGTGCAGGGTTTCACATTAGTTTTGACACCTTAGGACTCTGATGTAGTAATGATACTAACACTGTATAACATTCTCAACAGTGTTGACCCTAAAATATGTGGATAGGTGAAAACAAGTGCCTTTGCAACACCACAATGCAAATAAGATGTAAAAACTGAAGAGGGGATAGGTTAAAATCCCCTAATACTATTCCACTTTGAAGACTGCAGCGCTTCCTCCCATTGACTCATTTTTGTGCAATCTTTCTTTTGTTTTTCAGTCATGAAGCTCTATCGAGAGCTCAAGTCCAGAGGCTTCTGCGGTACAGACAGGTACACTAGATGCAACCACCTCACTGCTAGCAAGCAATGCCAAGATGAAGCTAAGCACTGTGAACAATGCACCATGCTTTTTAAGCCCTGCACAAATGAGTAATGCTGCAAGAGTGTCCGTTGCTGTGCCTCTCCTTTCCTCAGCTGTGCCTGCGTGCAATGTGACGCAAGCCTCGATGTTAGCTCACCCGAGCCTGAGGGCCTGTCCGCCAGCCCTGAGGCCCTCGTCTCCCAGCAGCATGACGTGCTCTTCCTGGGCGCTCGGGTCGTGCATCTGTGCACGGTGATGAAATCCCGCCTGGTGTGACAAACGCACTCGCATTGTACGCACAAGCCTGCTCTTCTGTCCCCTTGGCCCATTGAAGGAACAGGGAGGTTTGGGTGGGGGAAAGGAGTGTAGAGGGAAAGGGTACTAACAGGGCAGGAAAATGCTGAAAATCAAAGGCTTGCCCATTCCTCGTCATCTCACGATTACTTGGCAAAACAAGATGAGTGATAGCACGTTCAGAGAGCCGTACGTTTACAGTCAGCTTTTAAATTGTCATCGAATTTTGGTACATAAGCATTTTTACTCCCTATCACTGTCTCAACACAGTCAGAGCAGCAAAATACTTCATGTTCAGCTCTCTGTACGACTCAAACGCTTCATGTCACAGTGCAAGCAGACCCCTCTAAGCTAACAATAGTCTTTATACATAGCCATTCTATAAGTTTTTATAAGTGCTATGCCAGCTGCTGAAAAAAAATTTAATCCTGCAGCCTAATCAATTTACCAGACACTCCCCTATCGTAGGAAATAAGCATCTTAGAACGACACCTAGCTACAACACCTGAGCAGGCATGACATACCAGACATCCGGGGGCATTAAAGCACACACTTTTAAAAGAACCAGCCAGCCAAGAACACACTGTCTTGCAATTCACATAGGGGGGGGGGGGTACGGTATGACAAGGGGGCAAGCAGCTAAGTCCATACATCATCAGCAGCACGTGTCATGACCTTGAGGACTTTCTTGCTTTCTTTGAATGCGTGGCTCACTTTCAATGTGGTCACGAGGGCAATAGTGTACAACTTGGTGTGAGCACGTCACGACACACCATGACAGCCATGGTAACTACACAGCTCAAGACACTCAATTCCGCCAATGGCAGTGTCCGTGTGCTTTTGGGTATATGATGCAGTTGATGTTGGGTACATGGCATCATTTGCCGAGAGAAGAAAGAGCGATTTCTAGCTGACATTGAAATTTAATTGTACTTTCCATGCCACTTCAGTGCTATTTTTGGCTCACATGGTCACAGGAGCCTCGAATACAAATCTGTAGCATTTTCTGACCATGTTCAAAAGGTGTTGCAAGGCCCCTTTAACTTTTAATGTTGATTAATGTTGAGTGTATTATATGTCTTAATGTTGAGTGTATTCTGCTTAGTGAGATAATACAGCTACCCTTAAGTTGAATTTACCATATCTGTCTGTTTAAAAGGTAATTAAATCCCATTTGTATTCAGACACATCAGCATAACAAATGAACTTATGCTACAAAGAGCTATGTATAATATGAAAGCACAAGAGCAATCAATGACAGCCCTAAACAATTCAAGCATAATGACCTTCTGAAGTCAAGGGTCTTAGGTAAGTGGTGCCAAGTGCTTGCGAGTTTTGGACTGAAAACACTTCCTTGCATTTGCTTTCATTGCTCTGCAAGCAGCAGTCTACAATGTCTACAGCAAAAGTCAATGTGAAAAGAGAAAGCATTGTCTGGGCTGGTCTGGTCCAATAGCTGCATAATATCCAAATTTCATTGCAACAAGTGCACGTAATGCTTAAACACTCCCCACATAGCATACCAAATGTTAAGCAGCTCAACAAAGCTAAACATAAATTAATGTCGCATAGGCGTCAACTTATAGGATTGATAACGCTGATTACTCGAATGTACCAGTACACTTTAATGTAAACCACACTTCACAAGTTTATCTGAAGAATGGGCAAGCCTTAGTAAAGAAAGGAAGGAATAATAAAAGACAAAAAATTTGTGAAAGCCATGCAGGTATCAACATAGATGCATCATGCCTTACGAAATGTGCTATGCAAATATGGATTATAAAGTATAAATACATGCAAGAGTAAGTGCTCTGTGAACCATGCATGAAACCACAAATAATAGAAGACAAAAAAAATATATATTCCAGGAGGAACTGTGCTTACACCAGCACATCAATGCACCTTTCTTGCCTTGTGCTCCAGATTATAGCTTGTAAAGAGTAAGTGACGTAGCTATGTTGTAAATTCGGAAAAGTACTGCATAGTGTTACAATATCTGGTGACTTTTGCTTCAAGGCTGTAAAATGTTGAGGCGCAGCTATTACAGAGACAAAAGCACTTCCATCTAGCTAGTGTTTCTACACAAAAGACGTTACTTGTCATAAAGTTAGAATACAGAACTTCACAAGCAATGATCGATAGAGGCGGAGTGGCTAAGTATGTATACAACCATTTCACGTGTACAACAGTCAACCTAACAGATTACAAGGCCTAAAGAAAATATATAAATTTCCAAGCAGTTTGTAATTGTAACACCATTGATGACATTAACATAACTCCTTTCTACACACATTTAAACACATTTACATTGTTTATTTGTTTCAGTTTGTAGATATAGTTGGAATGTACTCCCTTGCTTTACTCTTTCCTTGCCATTACATGACTTCAGTGAAAAAATTTTGGACTGTGCTGCCTGTGTTCTTGGTTTATTTGAACATTTGTAAGGCTATTTGATGCATTGTTTTTATAATGTGTTCAATGCCATGTCTCACATTGTTTTACACGCACTACAACTTTCTTGATATTTGTTTCCCTTTCCACTCCTGCTGTAGCCCAATGGGGCTGCACTGCGTAAAAATTATTTAATAAATAATCAGTATGTTGTCTGCATATGCGAGTTAAGCACTGGAAATCCAAACACCAAACGTTTTTCCAGATCTTGTGGTCCAAGAAAATTTGCAATGAACAGAACTCTAAAATGTGCGCACCGAGCGATGTTAAAAGGGCGCTGCACCAGTAAATTACAGCAAAAGCGTAAGTGTGATAAAAGACAGAGGGAGCAAGAAAAAGTGCAATGGAGCTCGCAGTGTAAAGTACAGGGTTAGTGTGGTAATGAAATGTTAGGCTTGGAGAACAGCACAGAAAAGCTCTCTTGGTGCTGGAAAACTGTAACGCAAACCAAGAGGGCCATGATTTCTACTAGAAGAGGGGAGAGGGTGGGTGAGGGCCCAAGTTCGGCTGTAATCTTCAGCCGTGTTGGTGGCCTGTGATATTCGTGCGAAGATGCGTGATCACCTCCTTGTCAAAGCAACAGATCTTGCAACATAGTGCCCCTAATGCCATTCGCAAAGCACCAAGTTTCGACAAGGATGCACCCAGGCAGCTTATCCCACTTCTGCACAATGAATAGGCCACAGCTACGTAGGCCAGCACAATTCTAATGCACTACCATATGTTTCAGCAAATGCATACTGTAGTTAACAAGACAGTAAAGCAGCTACACAAATATTTGCACGAAAATGCACCACCAGAGAGACCCACTACGCAATGGGCGTTGCTTTGAAAGGTTGGTGAACTCATTTCTACGATCACAACAACTAGATAATCTAAAAGTCCATTAGAATGTTTTGGTTGCTTACTTATGATTGTATCCACCGTTACTACGAAACATCAGATTCTCCCAGATGTGAACACCGTGTCACTAAAAAGCAATCTCTCTGCTGCACGGAATTATTTAAAGCATTTGCTAAAACATCGGAGAGGGTGTTGATCATTAAAACGTCTAAGGTAAGCACAAGGCAAGTGCATGCAACGCATAGATGCCGCAGCTTATCAGACGTCCACGATTACAGCACTGGGCTCTGCAAACAAGCTCGGTGCTTTCCCCGAGAAATGCCACACCGGATGACTCCTCTGCTTTGAAAACAGCCATATGGGATGACAGCACATGCATGCTTTCCACAGGTTCAAGAAAAGGAGCTACACTAGGAGGCTCCTGAACAGCATCAAGTCAAACTAACTGTACTACATGCTTTCTATCCATGAGTATGTGCAGAGTTCAGTCTGTTTGCAACATCATAGCGTACACTTAAGGACAACACAACAACTTTGTTTTTAATTTTGTGCTTAGCAGGCACTGAACAATGATGGGAAATGGCCACAGGTGGCATCAGGCACCAATGCCAAGAGCCTGAACTGGTCATAGTACAAGTGTGCTGTGTGGGTCGAAGCCAAACCAAAGGACAAAAGAACGGTCAATTTCTGGGAATATTCATTAATTACAGAAAGAATAGCAGCCTGCCAAAACCAGGACAATCCTGTCCTATCTGTCTGCATTTACGCATACTACATGCGCTAACATGCACGTGTTTACACCCAGACTGCTTGTGTGCATACTGTTCTGGTTCTGTTGCACTGAAATCCTCTCTGCGGATACGAAACACCTCATGAAAATCAGGGTGTTGGTCAATGCGTTAGTTCTGTAAAGGCAATCTGGTGTAACTCAAGAGACATAGCATTAGGTGTCTTTCATGCGCCAAGGATGTTGGTCCCCAACACATTTGCTCCAATGTCCACAGAGGCTCGGCTTTAATCAAAGGTAAAACTCTGCACATAATCAGACTCGCACGGCAAAAACCTATCCACAATGCACTTTACTGGTTTTGATACACCAGAACAGTGATCTGCACTGTCATGCAACACATCGATCCACAAATGCAATTTTTGCTACTGGGGCAGTGCGCATGCAAAACACCCCCAACCTGTCCCGCTCCCAATTCGTCTGCACGGCATCTCTTGGCCACCATGTGTGAGGATTGCTCCCAGTGTTTTTTCTTTATTTCAAGATTGTGAAAAGGGACTCCCACATCATAGCAGAGGACAGAGCCAGAGACAGAAAAGCAGGTTAGTTGCAGACACGAGCAAGACAAGAAAGAGAGAAGACGGGGGAACCATGATAACAAAGCACCAAGAGAGAGATCACTGAACCATTAAGAGGGGGGTAAGGGAAATTTCAGTTTCACAATGTCTCAAACAAACACAGTTGTGAGCAACCAGCAACTTTAAAAACAACTTCAGGTACAGTAAACCAATGTCCTAGTCTTCCTCATTAACATATAGTGCCAACAGGCTGTATGAGATTCACTGCTTTGATTAGTAAATAGGCCGAAGTGACAAAGAAAAAAGGGTACACAGCACTTCTCCTGTAATGGCCAAAGCCAAACCAACTTCTTGAGTGTGAAAGGGATTATGGTGTCCCCACCAGCAAACAAGAAATAAAAACGTAGCAACTGCGCCCACATTTAAATTTTGGTTCGAGTTTCGCCACTCGCCTAAAGTTGCTGCATGCTCCACAAGGTTTACTAAGATAAATACCGTGAAGGGAGATGGAAATTTATGTAATAGTCAAGTCCTGGCTAATGAGCAGTCCACCTCCTCCTTTAATTTGTCTATTTTGCATGTGGCTTCGCTTGCATTAAAGCCCAAAATCCAGCAACATCAGAAGCCAATATGTGCCATATATATGAGTATTTTTCTCCTCCATTGTGAGAGTACTCTAGCAATGTTCACTAAGACAGCATACACTAACTGTTTTTGGATTGGCTGTTAGCAGTAATTTAGAAAGCGATTTACCAAAAATAAGCACAATCAACTTCGTAGTGATAATTCTAAATTTCACAAGGGGGCAACAAGTTTTCGTAGATCACTGTTCACCTTGTCATGCATAATGTATCACATGCAAACAGAGAAAATGGAACCCTAAAATTCAGATTTGAGCATTAATACCTTCCTGCTCAAGTAATGTCCTTGTTTACAAATGTACTCTCTGTGGGCGCAAATGTGAAACTGAACAAGTTTAAGTTGGCCCTGATGGAAATCTGTGGTTACCCACTATATGGTTAACCCACAACCTAAATTGGCCTTGATATGAATCCATGGTTGAACATTATATGGTGGATCCACTACCTACTCCGACTCAATTCAGTGTACCGATCTCACACATTAATCACTGTTACAACATGCCAATTAAGCTAAGAGATTGTGATAATCTTGAGAAATGACAAAGCATTTTACCATCGTGAAAACTGCACTATGCGCTACAAAATACGTGTATTGACATATGCATGCACTGCTTCATCTAGGTGTGTTTTTTTAATACTTGATACAGTTTTTGAAATGCACCAACTGGCCCTGTCATTCGCTCTGCCAACTGAAATTTCTTGTGCGTGCCTATATGCACACCAAATATTTTCGCTTTTTGATTCAAATTCACATACAGTTTAAAAGACTCTTTTCACCAATCACAGTAATGAATTTTCTTACTTTTTACATGCAAAAGTAAGGCACTGCTACCATGAATGCCAAATCAATGCTGCCAAAAATTTACTGCAATGCTGTTAAAATATGTTAAAACAATTACACTGATCTACAGTGAGATTGGGACAGCAAACTGAATAAACTAACTGCAAATTTCAAGACCACATAATTCATGAGACGCTCAACAACTTAAGTGCCCCTTAAGAAAGTCTTCTAATTTTGAAGTCGCATGACAGAATTTCATTAGCACATACAAGTTCTATCGCGCTGATTCGATGACCTATTTCATTAACTATCAAAGGCCTGTAACCAGTGGAGACAAATTTCTATGCTGGTTAGTCAACAAAGTTTTCAGGCCAAGCATCATAATAAGAATACAGCTTCAAGATCAATTTTGCCAACAAAGTTAATATCTTACATAATAGCTGAATGGCCACATCAATAAAAAGATACATGTTTGGGCTTAGTACAGTTATATAAAAAAGCAGATTATATTTTTTGCCCCAAGAAGCAAGCACACAGAAATCAAGACTGCACCAGGACAAGACTGAATTAGGAAAAATTTCCAGCTACCTGAACCGAAGGTATCTTTAAAAAAAATGAGAAAGAAACAAACAACACAATCAGTTTCAGAAATACGCATAACGTTCAACAAGAAAATGAGCAAATTTTTTGCAATGGGTCAAAAGGAAAATAACACAAGGTCAGCAACATCACAGTGGCCTGTTCCCCTCTACTCAGGCATTTTTTGACAGACTGACTGCTAGCCTTGTGTTTTAGCCTGCCTTAATTTATCTCTTATGCAACTGTGTTGCGTAGGAAGAAAGAAATTCTTGCGTATGGCCTAGCATACGAAGAATGCCCTCTCTCAACAAAGAACAGCACTTTACAAAGAAGGTAAGGTAATGTGAACAGACCAATCTTGCACAGGTTTGACTACTACGCTGCATAGATGCAGAAGATTCCAGTAATTGTTCATAATGGGTCAAAAAACTACAATGATAAAACTCAAGTGATATTAAAGAAGATTAGCTTGTGATGAACCAGCTTTTTACTAGAAGTGAGGAGGCACGAAGGTAAAGATTAAGCGATCCTAAAAAAACAGCAAGGCTGAGATGCCACCGGTTTCATTTCTTAAATTGTTAGATCCACAGATGTACCGTATTTTGCGCGATTCTAATACGCACTTTTTTTTGATAAATGTAGCCCTCCAATTTGTATGCACATTACAATCGGGCTCAAAAGCAAAATCGGCATTGTTATTATTTTTTTCAATTTTGCCAGTGTAAAATTACCTGCGCGTTACATTAGGGGGCGCTGTAGAAACGTGCAAATACGGTATTATAAGATGTAGGTAAGTCGTTCTCATGTATTACCTGTCTTTTATTTCTGCTTCACTTGTCTTTAATCTTATTTCATTTCATTACACCTGGAAGACTTCTTCCTGTGTACTACTCTACAACGTCAACAGGTATTGAAGACAAATTTAGTACCACTAATAATAATGACCTCCAAAATACCACCACTAATTTGCCAGAAAATATCTACAGTAGCATCCTCCTCAAGGTCATTTTGAACTTGGGTACAGTAAAAGAGCACAAAGAGACTACTGTCACTATCATAATGTTCCAGCGCAGGTGAGTATGTGCTCCTTACATGGCGAGATTGGTCAAATGGGAAGGCCTGGCCGGAAAAGCAGCTAAAGTTACTCTTCAAAGTGCTGCTGAATGAAGAAACCGGAGCAGGAGCCGCTAGAACGAGGCATTTTTTCAGCTCAACTCAAGTACAGCAACTTGCCACACGGCAAATTGTCACTTCCCAACATTTAGTATGCCACAGCATTAAACCTTTGAGTAAAATGCTTAAATAAATCAAGAGGAACAAACCACTGCTAGACACATGAAAAAAATGAAAACCCTTCGACAAAATCTCAAAGTTTACTGATGTTCACGCTTTAACAGACATTGCATATTCAGCAAGCAACAAACGCAGCAGTTGTCAAGAAGAAGCAACACTGCGATATACCATGTGACATGGCCTAGGCCAAGGGCCTTTAGAAGTACTAATAAGTGCAGCATTTTTTCCTTCTCATCTCTGAATTGCATAGGGACAAGCTAGCACAAAGTAATGAATATTAAGTGCTGCAAGTTTAATAAAGTCCTTTTAATATGCAAATCTGCTAAAGAATTGCTTGAAGTTACCATACCTAACTTAAATAGCTTGAAGCTCCTAAAATGAGATTCCTAATGTAATGGGGATCTATGCCAACATAAGGCTTTTTGTCTCAAGAAATAGTTCCTTTAGTAACTATTCAACATGGGAAACTTAAAAAGATGTGAAAAAATTTGGCAATGTCAGTACAATTTTTAATCCATGCTGAGGTTAAGGTATCGCACAGAAAGATCCAAACACACCAATCACACTAAGCAAGTCAGCCCACCCCGTCTTTTGATTGTGTGCTGCACCAAAAGCTGTCCAGAAAAGATTTAGTTTTCAAGTAATGCAAGAACTACAATCCAGTAAAGCAACCATGTGGCTTACAGCTTGTTCTCTATAAGCTCATCAGAAACATATGCAAGGTTACTACCACCTAAACACTACATACAGTCATGGACAAATCAAATAGGAACAAGCTATGGTTAACTAAAACACATTCTTTCATTCTTGTATCCACTAGTATGCTTGATATAAGCATGATTTTGGCTAGCGCACTTGATTTCAAGATTAAACCATCTTTGGAAACCACATAATCAGTGGTCCGAAATAGTGCACTTGGGTTATAACTCGTGAAGCCTATTCATGTTTGTAATTCCTTTGTTCGAATTTCAGTTGTCCATGACTGTACTTTAGCCGACATGCAGTAAAAGGGTGCAAAGCTATTAAGAAAATGGAACTACACCCCAATTCATACTTAGCAGGAAACACTGCAGAAGCTAAGCAAACAATACTGCCATAGCAGTCTCCCTCAGAACATTTTGCAGAGCAGCTTTTTATCTGCAAAACTTGCTATGAAATTACCACAATGTGCATCACAGTTACAACTTGTAGCTGTAAGGTTGACGCAAATCATATTTGGGCACAATTGCACTTCCACTATGCAGTGCCTCGGCTGTGATCGCAAGTGGCGTACTGTGGCCGCTGGCCGCAGATATATGTCACCTAATTGATGGTAAATAAGCTCAGATTTGAGACGCTTTCCATGCAATTGAGTCCCATTTCGTGACAAATATATAAGACAATTTTTTACATGAAATTATGCTACACATACCTACATCTTTCGTTCATATTTGCCACTTTTTAACCTTGCTAGCTTTTGCAGCATTGCCTGCTATGTATGGCCCAGAGTATGAAACAAAACCTTGGTATTTTATGAGCAAGAAGGCTCACTACAAGGACACTACGCCGAGAGATCACATCAGGGAAGTAACATACCTCATCAAAGAATGCCTGAGTTTTACGCAGAATATGCTTCAGCTCAGTGAGCTCGAGGTAGGTCTTCTTCAGAGCTTCGGCATTAGTGTTCACCTCTTTCAGTTCATTCTCTAGCTTCTCAAATGTGGCCTGCAAAATCACAGTTATGGAAAAGTTATATCCAAGGTGCAAATGACCATGTCTTTGCACGTGATTCCGATTACAAGTGCAGGCAGTGGTGAGAACTTATTCTAGCTGTAGAAGCTGGAGAAAGTGAATGCAGAATGCAGTATGACTTACTTGATGTAAGAAAATCACTGAAATCAATGGCAACATAAAGATACTCAGTGCTTATTGATTTACACTGAACATTACAAGAATAATTGATAGGGTGTGAAAATTTGCACGTAATGATGACGGCATTGTGCAATAATTTGCCAGAACTTTACAAATGTGAATATCTACTAAGTTCTGCTTTCCAATTCATACTGCTGTTCTTCTTTTTGTGTTAAATATTTAATTTCACTATTGCAAGATTTGTTGCCCTTGTTTCAACCTCGTGGTACTTTGCAAAGCTGAATAACGCTGCAGCATTATTTGACCACTAACCTCCAAGTCGATCATCTCTCGAGGTTGTGGCGCCTCTGGGTTGTCGCCAATGTCCAGCATGGGGATCCCATCTTTTTTGATCTCCTTCTCCAGAAATCCTGAATATGATATACGCACGACAAAAATTGGGTACCCGAGACGCAGTTGGCCGAACACAATGTGTAATCGCCAAAACAACGCATTCACTGCGCCCGACTTTCCACAACGAAAATAATGCAGCTCTCACGTAAACTCGCCGGCCGACGTTTGAAGGGCGGCGCGTGAACGCAAAGGCAATCGAGTCACATGACGAGCACAACACAGCTACAAGAGGTGCCTTGAACTAACATGTATATGGAAATTAGGACGAAAGTAGAGGCTACGATCGCTCGTAATTTAGTCCAGTGTAATTGCGGGTTATTACTCACGTAGCTTTCGCTCCATTTCATCGCAGCGACGAACTTCATTGACGAACTTCCGTTGAAAAGCGTTGACGTCAGGGTTGAGCTAGAGGCAAATCAGGTAACGAAGAAAACGGTATTATAAGTACTGCGATACAATGAATGATTTTGTTATGTCCTTGTGGGGTTACATGTGTTATCAGACAGCGCGGGGTAAGGTGAGAACGGACTTACATCTCGGAACTGGACCAAGCCCAACTCGCCTAGCTCGGACACACAGCCGTAAGCCGCTTCGGACTGAAGGAACAGCTGGCAGAGAGTCATCTCCTCGCTGCGGAAAAGGCCCCCCATCTTCACAGCCAGTGGAGGGACCTCACTACTGAAACAAATGTATTACTAGGCGCCCAACCTAAACTTGTGGCGCTCGCCCACGCCTTAGAATAACTCAAAAATCAATGGGCGACTGGCTGTACCGCACTGCAGCCCGCGGCTGAACGCCCATCGTCCATCAAGCCCGCACGTCACGTGAATGACGCGATAACGATCAATAGTAGCCTCCGAGATTACAATCATAATTGTAAACTCTCGGAGGCCACAATTTTCTGCATCGGACTGGTAAGCACAGGGTTCCCGACTGCAAACGTTGATTGTCCGGTGGTACTCATGAATTTTCCTACAATAATTATTGTAAGAAACTCTTTGCATTAAACTGAGTTTTCTGAATGCTGTGATTAAAATATGTGCCAAACTCAGCTTCCAAACGCAAAAAAAAAAAAATCTGAGTTCTTCAATCGCTTTAATCGAAGAACTCTGGCAAAAAATAGATGCACATGCATGCACGTTCTGTAGGTGCATCATTTGCCGGGTATCTTGTTGGGTATAACGTTATAATCACGTCTCCTAGGTGCGAACGCACACGCGTGTTACAAAAGCCAGGATTGAAGATACTCTGGCAAAAAATAGGTGCACATGCATGCACGTTCTGAAGGTGAATCATTTGCCAGGTATCTTTATGGTACGGTACCACGCGTACACGCGTTACCGCGTCCCCTGGATATGCGAACGCGCACGCGTGTGAGGACACAGCCAAGATGAGGAGAGAGGGAGCGAGAGAAAACGGGTCCGTAGAGTTTAAAATGCAACAATTAGTACAGAAAAAACTCGTTCTTGTGTAGCGATTGGTGTAGTTTTAAATCATGCGCCACTCAGCGATTCCCGTTCGTAGAGTTTCCACTGCTCCGCTCGAGTAAAAGTTTGTTAGGGAGATTCGCAAACTCGATGTGCGACATGCGCACGCTACATTTTGCTGTGCTTTATCGAGCTCTTGCTTGTTACGGCAGTGGCATTTTCAAAGCTGACAATCATCAATCGAAAGGAGTGCACCTCCATCAGCGGTAGCGACCTCGTAAAGTAGGCTTGCGTCTATTACACAATTTTGTAATACGAACAAGCAGGTGTTTTCTAGCGTTCAAACCTTCCAGACATCTAAAGTACACTTATAGTATGTTCACATGTTTTCGTTCAGATATAATTTCATCTTAGATTTCGTAGTAGTAATAATAATAATAATTAATAGGTGCTTTATTTTTCACCTAGAAGATGAGGGGGCCTGGGCGAAAAAGCTGAGAAGCAGCTTGACCAGCTCCTGCCCCCCCCCCCCCCAAAAAAAAAAAAAAAAGTGCGCTTTGGCGAGTTTAGAGCAGTGCACATCAACAGCCTTATTAACAGGGTAAATGAACAGGAAGTGAGAAAAATGAAAGGATGGAAAAACAGAATTATCAGCAACAATTAAGCAACGCATTTTCATTGGAAAATTGGAGATTTACGAGAAATGACCTCCGATAAACGCCGAATTTCCTCCCCCGAAAAATATAAACTCCGAGAACGCTCACTTTACCTATTTCTCAAATCAAAGATCTTTAAAATTGGCGCCAATGCATGACGTCAATTTTCGAGAAAAGAAAATTTTGCTCGGGCAAAGCTAAACCTGGCTAAACCATGAAGAACACGTTCGTTACACCGCCCTTCTACTAAATCAAATTTTGTAGAACAAATCTAAGGATTTTAAAAGAAAAACTGATGAATTTTAGGCATTATTTGGAGCTGCTTCTCCACCTCTTATTTCGCATGTTATTTCGTTACTTCGTCAACTTTACCCTCGGAACTTGGCAACACTGAGCGACTAGAAAGAACTGTGGGTCGTGGTTTGCTTGTTTATGAGGCTGTGTTAAACTAAGCAATCCGGTGTAATCCGGCGTAATCGTTGCGAATTTTCTTACCCGAGGAAATCGCAATGAACTCTTTAGGAACGTTAACGTTCGACGAGTACGGGAGACCGTTCATTATTCTCAAGGATCAAGACAAAAAGAAGCGACTCACCGGTGTCGATGCACTCAAGGTAGGCATTCTTGCGCTGTCAGTTTCATTACGCATTTAGCAAATTAATTTGTTTTGCTTCGGTACTTGAATAAAGGATGCGTCCTGGAAAACTCGGACGGTGTTCTGTTTGCTGTCTCGCCGCGTGTCTTCTGTAAGACAACTTGTTATGAATCGCAACTCGTTGAAAGACTGCCATTCATTGTTTCGAAAGGCTCGTGCCCACGCCTTTTAAGGTTGAGAGCAACAAACTCGAGAAGCTTGACTCTGGTGTTTATGCGAAATAAAGTTCTTTGTTAACGTGTCTCTGCTTACGTGCATAGCGGTAGTCGATGTTTGTACTTGCGGTCCGTTCACACGTTCTACATCAAAATTGCCCATAAAAGGCAACGAACAGTCGTTGCGACCGGTCGCCGCCTACTCACTCGCTCGTGTTGTTACCGCGGTGAGCCCAATGCTGGCATTTTATAAAGGGTCGAATACGGTCTGTCGATGTCTGAAAATTCAAGAAAAAATAAGTTAACGCCTACTTGAAGTGGACTTTCTCAAAACGTTACCACGGTAGTAACATTGGTCAAAACACATCAAAATAAAGCCAGTTCGAATAATGCTTTCAAAAACATTGTTAACGATTGCTGAAAGCTGAAAAGCTTGGTTCTAATAAATGACCATTTCTGATTGTAAAGAGGTAGGGGCTGTATTCGGTTTAAAAGAAAGTTCAGAAGATTGAAAATCGCGATACACATGTGCCATGTGGTTTAGAAAGGCCAGACACACCTGGCTTAGTTGCATATTTTCTGGTTTTGTGCGATTGTGGAACTTTGTGCTAATATGTAGAACCAGTTTTAGCGGGCACTATTGTTGTGAACCAACAGGTATGGTGAGCAGTTAAACCAATGAGCACAGGTGGTTACTGATGCCTTAATTAGTGGCACTCGCATTGCCACCGTATATGGAATTGAAATTTATAATTTGTACCTCATTGGCAAAAAAAAATTAAATCTGCCTAATCATTTTGTGTATGACTTCCTTTTAACATGCTTAGAGTAAGACTAGATTTGAGTGTCTGTACTCTTCTAATGTTGTTCATCTGCAAGATAACTTGTCAAATCTCGAAAATAGATGGCACTGATTTATCCTGGAATGTGTCATCCTTAGGGCAATCAGTTAATGCCTCACCTTAACCTTTTGTTTTCCAGTCGCACATCCTGGCCGCCAAGGCCGTGGCTAACATCATCAAGACATCATTGGGCCCAAAAGGTAATCGTCTGGGGACGTTGGCGAACTTAAAAACAATGCGTAGTTAAGCTTTCCTGTTATTTCACTTTATCATGTTATTTGCAATCAGTGCCACATACTCAAAGCTCCAGTTCAAAAGGGGAATCGTTCAAGGGGCTCGTTTCTTTTGTTTGACGCAGCCAATGAAACCAACAGACAATTAAACCAAAGAATGCATAGGGGACATTATTTGTCGTTTTTAACTGTAGTGTAATGACTATGAACTAAATTGAAAGGAAATGAACTGGACGAAAAACACCCCTTTTGTCGGTGGGATCCGAACCCACAACCTTGAATTATGTGTCTGATGGTGTACCGATTGAGCTATGACGGAGGGCGCTTCCTCGTTCACTTTGTTGGGTACGTATAGGCATTTGATCCGTGGGAGTGTTAGCCAGCGCTACTCGTAGCCAAGGCAACGAGTGTGGCACACCCCTTTTTGCGAGAGGCCGTCATGAGGCACGTGATCTTTTCGCAAGGTGGCAGCTGGCTAAAACCCACGCATGCTACCTAAGGCATCAAGTCCTCCGGGACAAAGCCCTCGCTATGAAAGTACGAAAGGGGAATTGTTTGAAGGGCTTGTTTCTTCGTTAGGCACAGCCAGCAAAACCAACGGACAATTAAAGGGACCGACAACCAATCTTTATGGTGCCTACTTAGCGTAACAGAACGCTTACAAGCGAGAGTGTTTTATTATCATGGACTGGTAACATGGAACACGCTGTGAAACATTGTAATCAGACTTTTTCTGTCTGCGGTGAATGTGAAGTCGTATACACAAGTGACAACACATGCTGCAAACAGTGAGCGCAAGAGCGGTTCCTGTATAAGCGCGGCAGTTTGCTGCGCATGCGCCGTGGCTTGACATGTTCCACTGTCCGTCGCGAAGGTTGCACCACTTCTCACCGTGCAACTCCTTTGAGCTCGTAAGCAGCACAAAATAGAGCGAGGATAGATAATAATATACATACTCTAATTTTCAGGAGTAGTTGTCGGTCCTTTTAACCCTTTGTGATCCGTGGTCAGGCACTGCTGGACAAGCTCTTTTGTGGTTGATTCATGTGCGGTTTTTCCCATTGCATTATGCGCCATCTCTAAATGAGTATGAACTTCTCTTACTTAGCTTTCTTTATTTAGTTTCAGACCGGAATGGACGGGAGGTGGATAAAGGTTTCATAACGCAAAGGGTTAAGCCAAGGAATGCAAGGGGGACAAAGCTTGTGTTAGAGGGCACTAAACTGTGACGTACAACTCTAAGCAGTTTAATTAATTGCAGGGCTCGACAAGATGATGGTTTCGTCCGACGGTGATGTTACTGTTACGAACGATGGTGCAACCATCTTGAAGATGATGGATGTGGAGCACCAGATAGCCAAGCTTCTGGTCCAGCTATCTCAATCCCAAGATGATGAGATTGGCGATGGGACCACTGGTGTTGTCGGTGAGTAATACCTGCCTCCCTCGATTGAAAAGCTTGCAACGTTTGCTTGCCAGCATTCTGCGGTACGTTATAAGCATAATGTTTTCTCTGTACCCTCTGTCAAGGCCCTTTTTTGCCCCGTCCTGTCACCTGTAATGACGCTGCTTACTACCTGGGGAAGAGAGTCGCTGTCCACTGGCATTTTGTGATCAAGGCGTACTTCACTAAGCACCAATATATAAAGCTCATTAGGGCTGTATTGGATGTCCTCGAGTGTTTCGTGGTTGAAGTGTTGATATACCACTTTGGTGGTGACTTCTTCGCTCAGTCTCACGTGGAGGTAGCATGCCTTTTAAAAGGGATGCAAGAAAGATTAACAATTTGAGCAGTTGAATTTTGTGACATCCTAGTTGTGTAACAGCACTCTGGATTGAAATTCGAATAATGAAACTGGCAGCTTAAACTACTTTTTTTGCACTCTATAGACAGCTTGCATCCTTCAGGGAGCCCTTTTGCCCCACATCAATAATCTATTTGCTTACATTTCCTTGCTTGAATACTTGGTGCCCACCACTTTCCTGTCCTGAATGACATGTCAAGCTGATGGCATGCACGCTGTTTGTGACAGAAGTACAGGCTGTGCAGTATTAACGCAAAGAAAGGCATTCGTGGCGTCCCTTACTGTTTTGGAACCAAATACACCTCAAAGGGAGTAAGCTTTTAGGGTGTAGATAATACTGTACTGCTATGAACTAATTAGCTGTTTTTTGTCAGTGTTCATTACAATTAAACTGAAGTTTACAGTGAAAAATGCATAACTGGTTTACGGAAATAACCCTGCTTAATTTGTCTAGCAATATCCTAATACTGAAATCATAGAGAAGGGTTGTAACTAGCCTGTCATTACCTATACTGCTTTCTCATTCTATTCTGCAACTGTAGCATGGTGGGGAAGAAGTCAGTCATATATATATATAAAGAAGCCCCATGAAGTGCAATATGTATTCAAATAACACCACATTGAGAGGTACACGGTTTGGTCCAGGCTGGTATTTTGTAATACCTGTCCAAGGCAAACACCCGTGTGAAATCAAAGTGTAGAAGCGTGCTCGGTTGTTGCTGGTAAATGCTTTTGTGATCATTTGCCAGTATGTGTAAAGCACGTACACTCCAATTGCTAATGTTGACTATGCGTAATCGCTACCACATCTGTGCAGTTTTCCAGCTTTCCATCAGTCTTGCATGTGTTGGACCACATATAATCCTGTATTTAGTATTTACTAGCAGCAAGGAAGTTTGCGTATCTTCTTTGGGTGCCGTGGGCACAATTGTGCATGTCAGGGTAGATAAAAAATGCAGATGGAAGTTAGTGGTATTTAAGAATGTGTCATTTACTTGAAGCAATTTTGATTTGAAAGTTTGAGCGAAATCTCTGTAAAGTTTTCTGTAAAATGTGATGGACAGGAGGGTAGATATCTGGGGCTTGGTATTGGCACTGTGCCGTCACGTATTGGTTTAACTTTTGTGGTTTTTCACATGATAAATAAGTGGCTCTACAGGTGCTTTTGAAGTAATTTGAACGTGAAATGTGAAAGTTTCCATTGTGTGACGCTTTAAAGGGGCACTGACACCAATTTTTGAAGCTGAATTTACTCCGTCATATAAATATCCTTTATACAGAGGCTGCTCTGAGCAAATGTGAAGCTCAGGAAATTCTGATAGATGTTTTATTTTGACATTGAAATCAATTTTCGCATGGCACACCTACTGACGTCAACACTAACGTGACGTCAGGGCTACAGTACTACCAATTCTGGAGACTTCACGCACCAGTATGGCTAGTTAGGATGATGCTAGTTATGTTGAACCATAACATACAAAATTGCTGCTTGTGTGTAACCAGCAGAGCCACGGAGTGACCGTGGAAATGTGACACCTTGTGCGAGCACGTAACGAAAAGCTCACACAGGGTCGTGACGCCAGGGTAAAATAGGAACTGAAAATAGCGTTTAAAAGCTTGTTGTAAATAACTTTTTGGGGTATGATCATGCTTATTCGTACATTTTCTAGGCTATTGAGGGCTTGGCATTTCATTTGACGAAAAAACAAAATACAGCTGAAAATTTTTTGTCGGTACTCCTCTAAAGGAACCCATATACTAGTTTCTCACGAAAAAAAAACGTAGTTTTGAAAAGTTCATCTTGGTTCAGCTGTACTGCCACTGTTGGTATATATTGTGCCTTGTCTGACATTGCTACACTCTGAAGCAAACACGTAAAGGCTACAGTAGCATTCTTTAAGTCTCCAATTTGTCACCAACTTAACCACACACTAACAAGATGTGCCCTGTGTTTGGCAGTTCTGGCTGGAGCACTTTTGGAACAGGCAGAGCAGCTTCTGGACCGGGGCATCCATCCGATCCGCATTGCCGATGGCTTCGAGATGGCTGCCCGCTGTGCGCTAACCCACTTGGACAAAGTCGCCGAGAGCTTCTCTGTCACCAAGGAAGACAAGGAGTTCCTGATTCAGACGGCCATGACCACGCTGGGCTCTAAGATCGTGAACAAGTGTCACCGGCAGTTTGCCGAGATCGCCGTGGAAGCCGTGCTCTCGGTGGCCCAGCTGGACCGCGGCGACGTCAACTTTGAGCTGATCAAAGTGGAAGGCAAAGAAGGCGGCAAGCTGGAGGACTCATTGCTGGTCCGAGGTGTGCTTGTCGACAAGGACTTCAGCCATCCTCAGATGCCGAAGGTAAACTTCTCACCCTTGGCCATGTGGTTTGTGCGGCAATTGTTGCTGAATTAGATGAGTGGGCGTCTACCTCGACATTCTTTTTCGTTCTTTGACATCCATTTCATCTAGAACATACATAGATATTCTATTGAATTTCTTTCCTATGTGTGCTGCTTAATCTCCAGCATATATCTTTGCGGCATTCTCAGTGAGTAACATACTGTATTAACAAGAGCTGTGCGAATAGCAAAATTTTGGGTGCGAAGCGAATTCGAATATTAAAGTGTGAGTGCGAATCGAATCGAATATTTTTCGAATATTTCTCGAATATTTCTAGAATGTTTCTCGAATACTTCGAAGTGAAATTTCAAAAAAAAATGTTGGAGAGGATTCCTAAACATATTCTTATGAGATAGCAACATGAAAGTGTTTCTTTTCGCTAGGTTATGAAGCACTGGCGGGGTGGTGTTTCACAGTTGTCTTATCAAGAATGAGGCAATGTAGAGGCCGAATTGTATTTATGTACATGATTTGGTGCAACCAAAGTTCTTGCAACCAAAGTGTTGCCGACAACACTTTACAACGTGATGGGCAAAGATGCCATTTCCTTCCTCAGCCTCTCCTCCTCTTTCAACTTTTATGGAAGCCCAACTGATGTGGCGGACAAGGGTGTGCTCCCTTCAAGTCCGGAGTTCCAAATCTGCCTCGTGGACGTCGATATGTAAGAACACCTGAAATTTCGGATGCTAAAAAGCTTCGGCTTCCAATTGTTTGTACTTCCTGCCCAAATTTCAGGTCCAAAACAGCATTAATTGAGCCCCCACCTCTGCCACATCTTTCATCTCTATGTTGGAACCAGCGTTTTCTTGAGTTAATACATTTGCGACCGTAGCGGAGCTTGAAAGGCAGTTTTGCCGCAATACCGGGGTGGGATGAAGTGAAGCATATTGAAAATCTAGGGACCACTTCCAATCGGACGTTGACTGTGTCTTGGCAAAGTTCGACCGTAACGGAGCTTGAAAGGCAGCTTTGCCGCAATACCGAGGTGTGATGAGGTGAAGCATACTGAAAATCTAGGGACCACTTCCTATCGGACGTTGACTGTGTCTTGGCAAAGATCGACTGTAACGGAGCTTGAAAGGCAGCTTTGCCGCAATGCCGGGGTGTGATGAGGTGAAGCATACTGAAAATCTAGGGACCACTTCCTATCGGACGTTGACTGTGTCTTGGCAAAGATCGACTGTAACGGAGCTTGAAAGGCAGCTTTGCCGCAATGCCGGGGTGTGATGAGGTGAAGCATATTGAAAATCTAGGGACCACTTCCAATCTGACGTTGACTGTCTTGGCAAAGTTCGACTGTAACGGAGCTTGAGAGGCAGCTTTGCCGCAATACGAGAGTGTAATTAGGTGAAGCATATCGAAAATCTGAAGGAGTCACTTTCAATCTGACGTTGACTGTACTTGTTTTTGGGAAGTTCGAATAGTTCGAATAGTAAAATTCCAGTGCGAATTGAATCGAATAGCAAACACTATTTGAATAATATTCGAAATTTCGAATATTCGCACACCCCTAGTATTAGCCCGTTAGCGATTTTTCTATTCTGTGAAGTTTTCTTGTTAAAATGTTTTTAGAGTTCGTATTGAATATTTCTCTACTTAAAAGCAAGTTTTTGCTGTTGAAAAATATACTGAAGCACATACGAAATGAAGCTAGCATAATGAAATTTGTTATTTACTCATGAAAAAAAAGGCCGGCTACCTGCTAATAATTAACAGAAACAAAAATGCTGTTAGAAATTTTCAGCATTCTGACGATGAAAAGTTTTTTTATCAAGTGGACGAGCTGCACTTGTCTGTTTACGGGAAAGGGGTTAAGCAGATAGAATGAAAGGTGTTGTGCACTGTTAATCCGCAGGAAGTGCGCAACGCAAAGCTGGCCATCCTGACGTGCCCGTTTGAACCACCCAAGCCCAAGACCAAGCATAAGTTGGACGTGACTTCGGCTGAGGAGTTTGAGGCCTTGAGGACTTACGAGCGAGAGCAGTTTGAGCAGATGGTGGACCAAGTGAAGGCTGCCGGCGCCAACCTGGTCATCTGCCAGTGGGGCTTTGACGATGAGGCCAATCACCTGCTACTGCAGAAGCAGCTGCCGGCTGTGCGCTGGGTTGGAGGCCCTGAAATTGAGGTTGGTTCTTATTTAGGGAACTTGCGATAATAATGTGGGCTATGTTGAACAAAAAAAATCCCCACCATATCCACGAAGTGAATGATGTTAGAGGAGCTTGCTCGGAGATAACTGGGTAAACCGTGAATGCTCCGTACAATTCCTCTGTCATATAAAGGCTTGACACGTTGTTATAGTAGCGATTGTGGTCAGGTTGTTGTCGAACCACAAGCGGTCGCAGACCTTGCAGCTGTGGCCGAACGTGTGATCCAGGGAATTGCGCTTGAAGCGCGCGTCAGCACGATCAACTTCAAGTAGTGATCGCTTTTGGCGCTTGGCCGCTGCATCTCGCGCCCGTACCTCTTCGAGGTTCTCTTGCCGCTGCTTCCGCACTGCTTCGGCTTCGCGAGCTTGTATCTCAGGGTCCGCATGACGCTGAGGTCTCTCTTCGGCCTCGTGAGCTCTCACCGCAGGGTCTTAGCAGCGAGCCCGATCTGCTACTGCCTTGCAAGCCCTCTGTTCCGCCGCCTTGTCTTCTTCATTCATGCTATTAGTATCAAAGCGCACTGACTGACTGTCGAAAGAGAGAGGAAGCGCGCAGTTGTGGCCCTCTAGTGGTCTCCTGTCAAACTAGAGCGAGCACCGCATGCTACAGTTGGCTATGCTATATGTGGTTTTGCCTGCTTTAATGTCATCATCAAGGTGCTCGAAGAACAATAGGAAGAAGACTTCTCTTTCGTGCGAGCGTGCGCTGAGATGGTTATACTTTACCTGTGTTGAGCAATGAGAACTAGTGGCTACGGCGATGGACAAGCCCCGAGCATAAGGAGCAAGCTCCTGAAAAGAAGGGGAATCGTTCTATAGTCAACAGGCACAGTTGAACCCCTTTATGAGAGACACTTATGTAAGAGCCAACTGCGCCCAACATCAAAATAGGGGTTGATCAGAAAATGAGAATTCAGTACCCTGCTTGTAACAGACACCTCATATAAGGGACAAGAACTACTCCCAGGTGCGTGTCTCTCATAAAGGGGTTCAGCTGTAATCGAACCAACGAAAGCTTTGATAATGTTACTTGTTTTTTATTGAAGCGTTGTGATTATTGTATGTAGGGAAATGAAGATTGACAGTGAAAAAGTCTTAAAGTTCACATACCACATGACTCCATCTGCCAAGAAAATGTTCTACATTCACGGCCATGTGTGGCACTGGCTAGCACTCCCAGCGTTACACATACATAGGTTCCCAAGAAAGTAAACTGGAGCAATAGCTGCTGCAGTAAAACAGTCAGTAGTGCACTGCATGCGTAATGGGGAGGTTGTGGGTTCATGTGCCGGCAGAACCAGCTTTTCCGCCCATTTTCATGGACGAAAAATAAAAACACTATGGAGAGGTTGCCCGCAAATTCATCATGGTGTTCAGTTTGAAAACTCGAATGAAAAAGTGCAGTGTTCAAAATTAATCTCCATGAAGGAATGGTGGGATGGTTTTGAATCTTAAAACGTAACAGAAAAGATGTCTTTTTGGTTTGTGGAACCTTTTACCAAAACTTATTTGCGATGGTTCTCTGTTTTGTAGTTGATTGCCATTGCGACCGGTGGTCGCATTGTGCCACGGTTCTCTGAGCTGACTGCCGACAAGTTGGGATCTGCCGGAGTGGTCCGAGAGCTGTCCTTCGGTACGACAAAGGACCGCATGCTGGTCATAGAAGAGTGCCCCAACTCTCGGGCTGTCACAGTCTTCATACGAGGAGGCAACAAGATGGTGAGCTACCCGTGCCGCATGTATTCATTTGTGGATGTCATGGGGTCCTGTGAAGTCATCAGAGAAGCAGTACCATCAGGATAACTTCCTGCCTTTGTGATGTCATTATCACAGTTCTGTAAAATGTTGTCATGGAGCTGTGAAAATTTTGCAGATCATGTAAAAATGTTCAAGCTCTGCGTGCATCATGCGGAGCACGCATTTCTATGTTAAAGGGGTGGTGCCACCATGTTTGTGGCTTGCGCGTTCTTTGCTGCAAGCGTTTCCTATAGCTCCAGGAAGAACGATGCACGCACCAAGATTCATGTATTCTCGCTAAATAATTTAATATCGTCTTTTGATGTGGACAACTTTCGGTTTCGGTTTCTGGGCGCCGAGGTGGGGCAGTGACGTAGAAGTGTAGGAGGCGTGGTCACGTGATCACACATGGCTGTGACACACTTACCCAGAAAACGATCGAAACTCGGCGAGTGATGTAGCAACCGATGCTTTGCCGGTACTATAGTGAACTAGAATATATTCTAGTTCACTACAGCCGGTACGTACGTTGCGGAGGTCCGCAGGTCACTCACGTCACTACAGCAGATCTGGTGTGACGTCACTACAACTTTCGTTGTCCATCCTACAGATCTACGTCAGTGTTGGCGCGCTAGCGATGGGTTTTGATTGGGAGAATGGGCATTTAGGTACACTTTGGAAGTGAATTAAAATATATTCTAAACGTTTGCTGTGTCCGACCCTTCGTGTGGAGTGTCCTTGCATACAGAGGAAACCCACAACAGGCTTGTTATAGCCTCGAAATTTGATGGCACCATCCCTTTAATGAAATAAATGCAAAGGTGATTAGAGAAAAGTGTATTTTTTGTGCCATCTAGTTTGGTTCTTTTATCAAGCTGACGCACCTATAGGACTGCGCAGCAGCTTTTCATCAATACTGCTGCGCATTATGCAATGGGTGCAACATAAACCTTCCGTCCCGAACCATGGTCCGGCTTCACTTTTGAGCCGTGCACACTGATGCGGACGGGACACGCTCTTTCTGAAGTGTAGGACTTGTCGAGTTTGAAGCTTGGGGTGATAAGGGAGAAATGCACAAATGCCTGTAAGACAGTTGTCTGTTAGCGTAACCTAGCAAAGATGTCAAACACTCTCCAACAAGACTGTGTTTGCTGTCATTGCGTCTCTCGTTGTATGGCTCTGCTTCCTAGGTCTGTGGGCATAGCAACCGTACTTCCTCTTTGGCTATGGTGCTTTGCTGCTAGGCATGAGGTTGTGGGTTGGATGGCAACTAACAGAAGCTGCATTCCAGTGGGGGTGGAATGTACCTTTATATGAATAACACTGTGGTGTCTCATAAAAAAAAACAGCCCTAGCTGTAGCCACTGGTGTATGTGCATGATACAGTGGCATTGCAGTTACAGTCAAGCCGCTCTGTGCAGTTTTCATTACCGTAGGCTGCTCAGTGCAGTCTCTAGCAATCAGTTGATTTGTTTATGCTGTTTTGGTCACCTTGAATTGCTTAGGAAGCACGTGAGCTCTGCAACGTAAACAACACTGAGCACTGGAGCAGGTGCTCTTAGGTGCTTTCTGAACGACGTTGAAGTGCAAGCAAAGTATTGCCAGCAAAACAAACGTTGGGTGTGCAGATGCTCTTTGAGAAGACAGATTTTCATTCGTGCCTTAGGATTATAAGCACTTGTTAAAAAGTGGGCATGGTGCCTGTATGATAAACTGCTTTTGTGTTGAGCACTATGCTTTTGCCTCGTTTGCAGATTGTCGAGGAGGCCAAGCGTAGTCTGCACGATGCTCTGTGCGTCATCCGGAACCTTGTGAAGGACAACCGCATTGTCTACGGTGGCGGGGCTGCCGAGATCTCTTGTTCTCTGGCCGTTGGAGCAGAGGCAGACAAGGTGAGCTTGCAGCGCTACCGCTCTGGCAAAGTGCAGCTGGATACCATGTATTGTGGAATGATGACAGCCTAATCCATTCTAGGAGGTGTGCCGCCAGGCAAGGAAGCCCATTCAGGTCCTCTGAGTGGGCGGCCACGCCTTGGTCACCTTTGAATGATCCTGGCCACTGACCCACAACTTCCACTGCACAATATCGAACAAAACTAACTTGCTAAATTGCAGCCTTGTTTCAAAGGTCAGATGTCTGTCAGCAGTCAGTGTAAAGGAAAAAAAAAAGCTAGGTGGTGATCAGGGGCGTAGCCAGAAATTTTTTTCGGGGGGGGGTTCAACCATACTTTATGTATGTTCGTACGTGCGTTTGTATGTGTGCGTGTATATATGCGCAAGCAAAATTGAAAAATTTCGGGGGGGGGGGGGTTGAACCCCCCCCAACCCCCCCCCCCCCCTTGACTATGCCCCTGGTGGTGATGTTACTTCCGAAAATTGTTTCAAATTCATTGAATGTCTAGGAGAGAACTGCCTAATGTGAATTATCACTAGAAATGACGACAAAAGAGAGCTATTTAATCACAAGCTGGTGCCAAAAGCAACCATTTGGCCCGTATGTATTCACGCACAGACCAAATCTTTAACGTGTTGTCGAACCTGTGAGTGTAAATAGAGAGGCTTATTTACCAGTTCTGCCATAAGCGTGCGTGATAATGCATGAAAGAGCACGAAGGCTTGAAAGTAATTGTAGATAACTATTTATCAACGTTATATTTGTTCAAACAGAATGCAAGAATGCTTCGGTACTGACTAAAAAAAAAGAGGTGGTTGTAATTGAGTCAAAACTGTCTGCTTTGGCATCACTTGTAAGCCACTATGCATTTTCAAGAAATTAAATCCCTTAACTTACGGATTTACGGATGAAAGTGTAGCAGCCTTCTTTGGACACAGTCCGTCCGATGCTGGATGAGGTCCACCACAGTTCGTGCAGCGTGGTTGGGCCCGTGAAGCACAATCTTTATGCAAAAAGTGTGTTGATGACAGTTGCATGAAATTGTCAAGATGCACAGGTACCAGAAGGTAACTGCATACATTGCATTCAGATATCGACGCTGGAGCAGTACCCGTTCCGGGCCTTTGCGGATGCCCTGGAGAGCGTGCCACTCGCCTTGGCTGAGAACTCCGGCCTCCCACCCATTGAGACCCTGACTGAGGTGAAGGCACGTCAAGCCCAAGAGAACAACCCCTGCCTTGGCATTGACTGTCTCGGCAAGGGCACGAACGGTCAGTGCTACTGCTTCACTCCTTTCTTTCTTTCATAAAGCATGCGTAACATGGTGCTGTTGCATGTGCATCATACACATACTGCATAGCTCTCTGCGCTTCTGCTCTTGAAGATAATGTGCTGTTCATTAAGGGGGGATGCGGCTTTCGTATCGCGAAAAATGGCAAAAAAATCGATTTTTTGAAAATCACATTTTCAGTTTCTGTAGCCCCTTTTCTATCAGATTCCAAAATATCTTCACCGAAAACCGCGTAGAAGTGCTATAAAAAAATTGTTGCGCCTGCCGAGGTGGCGAAAATTATTGGGGAAATCGCAAAAAAACACTGATTTTCAAAAAATCATAGCTCCGCAACGACGCCACCGGGCGCCGATATCTTGGGCTCATCGGAAAGCGCATTTCTCCGTCTTCAAATTCCCCGCCGCAGCTGGCTCCTCCCTTCGAAAACAAGCGCACAAAAAGCAAATGTTCGAAGGTCGTTTCGAGGCCTCCGATTGGCCGCGTCCGCCATGTTGCCCCAGCGCGCCTCGCCATTGGTCCGATGCTCGCTCCGGGAGATCGTCGTCTGCAGCTCGTGCGTCTCGAGCTCACGGCTGTCGAAAGTCGCGCTACTTCGTGGCGTATTCGCAATCGCTCTCTGTTCACGGCTCGACGATAACTTTGAACAAGAACTACGTTTTAGTTTGGAGCTACTAGCGGAAGCTCGGTGGGATTACGATGGCGCGCCGCACTCGTAGCGAACATCGCAAACGCACGTCTCGGACCGACTCTAGCGTTGACTCGTCGGATCCGTGGTTGGAGGTTCTGCTTATGCGCACTTCGGACGTCGTGACGAAGGTGATCGCAGGACGACTCTTTGTACTCGCGACCACGCATTACGTACTTTGAAACATCGGGCACCGCGGCCGGCGCGTCTACTGCTCGGAGTCGTCACTAGGCCTAACTCCGCTCACGGCGTCGGCACGCGAGACGAACCTCGAACTTTGCGGGCAAGAACAACGCGTTAGTGGACTCGCGGCAGTGTGCTTCTTCGCAAGGAACGAAGCGCTTCCCCCGCCGGCTCCTCGGTAAAGCGGATGGTCATTTTACGCATCGGCAGCGGACCCCACGGCCAAGCTCGTCGCGCCGCGGGCGCGCGTCGGCGTCCCAAAATGCGAGGCCAAACACGTTGCGCGCATATTTTTCGTCGCCGCACCTAGGCATATTGCGCATCGTCACCGAATGCCGCCACCCAGCACATCGCGTGCCGACTTCCTGGACTATGCGGCCGAGCACTTAGAGGTGAAATAAAGCACTGGTGATGCAATTTAGGCGCGCTTGGGGCCGTGCTTGGTATCACCGTAAGCGCTCATGAATAATCTGAAAAAATAAAAGCCTCGCAGAAAACCGTGTCCGCGACCGGGTGAATGATGAAGCGCATCGCAGGCGAGGTTTACAAATTAGCTTGACGAGTGAAACAGGGAGATGAATTCATATCTGCCCAGTTCGCGTCTTGAATAAACTGCTAAGGAATTCCTATTCCACCAATGTCTTGGCCATAACTGCCCGTTATTTAGGAGGAAGGGATAGGTTGTCATGATGAGAGCTCCTCTTAGTATCCTATAAAAATGATTCAATGATCAATTGCAATCAAGACTGTTAATTATGTTAATGAGAGCATGAATACAAGAAAGCTGGCAAATCATCATAGTACATGACCTACTTGCATTACAATATCTTGTTTTTTGTCATGTCTATTACACCACTTCATAACTTCATTTAACATTCATGCTACATGTTCTTTGTATGTCAGAAAAGGATTTTAAGAAAAAAGAAAGAAAACAAAGGCACAACAGATGAAAGGCCACATGTGCAGGAGGTCCAACCTTATAAAACACATTAAAGATCACAATCTTCTTGTGTTTTAGAGAAGCAAGGCACCTCAAACTAAAGACAGGGCACTCAAGAAACTGCACATTACGAAGGACTCAAAATATTATGAGCCCAGTGCCTTTTGATGAAGTAATATCGTTGGTACAACTTTAAAAGCCGTTTTCTCAAAACGACTTTTCTTGCTTCCTGCTTCGCTTGTTCCGCTGATTTCTCACTGACCGCTGGGTCTATTTCAGTTCCGTTTTTTGTTCTATATTCCTTGAAGCACAGTTCAGGGCGTGACATTCTTGCTTTTTCAGTATGGCCTTTTGATAATTAGCTATTTGACGAGTTGCACAAAGCCTCGTTGCCTGTTGCACAGTCACCTCATGAAAAATGAAAACTAAAAAAATTTTGTTGCAAATAAAAAAATCTAAGAATGTCACGCCCGCAATCAGACATCTTAGAATGCATAGCACTTTGAACGAGTTTCCTATCGCATTTTTTAAGCGAGTCAGACACGGAACAAGAGCAGAAGGCAAAATATATTGTACATCAAAAAGTTGTAAAGATATATTCATGAAATTTCTACAGTAGCATTACAAAAACATTTCAAATAAGTGTGCCAATTTTCATCAAAATCCATGAAGAAATAAGAAAGTTGGTACCGAAAGCCACGTCCCCCCTTAAGCTTGCTGAGCTGACTTTATAAAAGTTCAGTGTGCTTGCACTGCATTGCTGGAATAATCAGCGTTGCAGTCTCCGTGCTTTATGATGCATAACTTTTCTTTGACAGACATGAAAGAGCAGCACGTGATTGAGACCCTGACGAGCAAGAAACAACAGATCAGCTTGGCTACCCAGCTTGTCAAGATGATCCTGAAGATCGACGACATCCGGACACCAGACAACAACTATGCCTAATTTAATTCACCTTAAGAGCACACATGCGTACTGCCGTGTAATAAA
Source organism: Rhipicephalus sanguineus (assembly GCF_013339695.2). NCBI lineage: Eukaryota > Metazoa > Arthropoda > Arachnida > Ixodida > Ixodidae > Rhipicephalus > Rhipicephalus sanguineus. Next base: position 116,631,013 of record NC_051180.1, read on the forward strand.
AGAAACCAAATGCACTGTGACTGGCTCACAGGTTCCTCCAAACTGGCCTCATTTTTAATGAAACCACACACGCATTTGACAGCCGAAATACAAACCGTGGTTTGCTATGTACAGTTGCCAACCGCTTTTTCAATTGCAGAAAGTTCTTAAAGGACCCCTGACACCAAAATTGAAACCTCGAGATCTTTGTGTTGTTTGACTTTCCTGTATACGGGGGCACATCTGACCGATTATTAGTGACGAACATTGCCTTTAAGATATCTTAATTTGGTTTTAAAGTAAGCGTGAGTGCTCACTTGAGTTGGCTGCACCTTGCGACATCCTGGTATGACCTAGATAGAGGCCCCCTGTGACGGTGCACAATAGGACGGTGCACAATAGGACGGTGAGGCCTATTGTTCCGCACCCCTCTGGCTCTGTTGTTGAGGTAGTGAGGGGACACGCGCTTAACAGGTTTAACCCATAGGGAGGCACCCACACCCACAGCTTGAGTGCACTGCTCCCCCGCATGGGGCCTGCATGGGGCCTCCCCCGCATGGGGCCAGTTTCTTGTGGTTTTTAGGCGGGCGTTTTGAAGTGATGCTAAAATGGTCACAATTAACTACGCTAGAATTAGTTGTACGATACGCTAGAGCATTTACGATTTAATTTAGAGATTACCAGACACAAAGCTACAAATTACAGCCAAAAAGTCACCAACAAAAATTTCGCTGTCAGGGGTCCTTTAAAAGGGTGGCAAAAACGACCATTTAAAAAAAAATTTCAAACCATTCAAAATAACTTCAACGTTATCTGCAACTGCAGCTGCGTGAACTCTGGCCATGCATTAATGTACATTAGTGTACATGAATATTTCCTTCAGGCTCCGATTCTCTACATGGGAAATTTTTAGGCTTGTATGAATATACGAGCACTTCGAACAAATATTACCGTATTCGAATTTAAATTACTGGAAATTTCCAATAAATATTCCGCATGTAACCACCCTGTAAAGGTGGCTTCACTGCAGTGGAGCGATGCTATACCGTGCATACACCTTTCCAGAAAAAATGCACACTGCCGCGAAGCCCCATTTCAAGGTTAAATGAACCTATTACCCTCACATCGATTCATTATTTTTTAAGTTTAAAAGCTTGTTATACCGGCTTATATGCTTCAAGTACAGTAAATCTTAAAATGTAACGCATTTTACAGGTTATCACTTGCATTCTACCGAAAGTCACATCCTGTACTATTCAAAGTTTCTTCCACTTCGCTTTGAACCAAAAAGGACATCTGCACATGCTTTGTTTCAGTTTTAAAAAATATTGTGCAGGTTAGTTTGGTCATGACAAATATGTTCATTTTTTCATTTAATATGTGATTCGTAGTATTCTAATTCGATTTGAATTTATTTGAAATCGCTATTCGCTTCGAGCCTAAAATTTACTATTCACAAAAGCCTACTTTCAAGTAACCTTGGCACAAACCTTTTGAGGGCTCCTCCATTTCTCATGCTCTACACCCTTGCAGATAAATTAAGCCTCTGCTCACAATATGAAAAATGTTTTTGCAACTCCCGACATCATAACATATAAATCAGTAGTTCTAACATAACTTATTGTATGTAAGACTAGATGTTTTATATAGAGCTGTGCGAATAGCAAAACTTTGGGTGCGAAGCGAATTCGAATAATAAAGATTGAGTGCGAATCTAATCGAATAATTTTCGAATATTTCTCAAACATTTTTCGAATAATTCGAAGTGAAATTACAGAAAAAGTTGCAGAGAATCCCTAAGTATGTTCTTGTGAGATAGCAACATGAAAGTGTTTCTTTTCGCTAGGTTGATGAAGCGCTGGTGGGGTCATATTTCATAGTTGTTTTTCTTATCAAGAGTGAGGCAATGTAGAGGCCGAATTGTATTTATGTACATGATTTGGTGCAACCAAAGTGTTGCCAACAACACTTTACACGTGATAGGCAGAGATGCCATTTCCTCAGCCTCTCCTCCTCTTTCAACTGCTGTGGAAGGCCAACTGATGTGGCGGACAAGGGTGTGCTCCCTTCAAGTCCGGAGTTCCAAATCTGCCTCGTAGACGTCGATATATAAGAACATCTGAAATTTTGGATGCTAAAAAGCTTCGACGTCCGATTTTTCGGACTTCCTGCCCAAATTTCAGGTCGAAAACAGCATTAATTGAGCCCCCAACTCTGCCACATCTTTCATCTCCATATTGGAACCAGCATTTTCTTGAGTTTATACATTTGCGACCGTAGCGGAGCTTGAAAGGCAGCTTTGCCGCAATACGGGGGTGTGAGGAGGTGAAGCATATTGAAAATCTAGGGACCACTTCCAACCGGACTTTTTGTCTCTTGGCTAAGTTGAACCGTAACGGAGCTTGAAAGGCAGCTTTGCCGCAATACGAGAGTGTAATGAGGTGAAGCATATTGAAAATCTGAAGGGGTCATTTTCAACCGGATGTTGACTGCATTTGTCTTTTGGAAGTTCGAATGGTTCGAATAGTAAAATTTCAGTGCGAATCGAATCGAATAGCAAACACTATTCGAAAAATATTCGAAATTTCGAATATTCGCACACCCCTAGTTTTATAGTGTGTGTGGTGAAATTCAGTTAGAAAAGTGCTAGTCAAGGTTGGTAATGTGGCCTACAGGCATGTACACCGGGCACAGGGGGGGGGGGGGGGGGGCACCCTCCTAAAGACCTAATGGGGGCGCCATGTAAGCACCATATCTCGACTAAGTCGGACGTGTCCTGTCATTGTTAAATGTACAGGGTTACAGCCATGCAGGTTTTTCACAATAATGGTGGCAATGGGTCCCTGATGTTGCATTCCAAGAACTGTTTACTTGCCACCTTTACCCCTGCATGGCCCGAGACCAAAGGCAGGCTGGTTTGCACAGCAAGTCATCGCTTCATTTTCATTTTTGCCACACGTGAAGCTTGCTTTCTGTTGGACTCATCCAAATGGAAAGGGGGGGGGGGGCACCGCTGCAGTGAAACATGGCCCCCCTAATGGAAGACCCTGCACATGCCTATGATGTGGTCACATGTTTTACAGCGAAAGCTGCTATGAGATCATTTCAACGGCCGTTTTTGGTGGCGTAGTTGTACGCCGCCGCCGCCGTCGCCGCCGGTGTCCGTAACCACTATCGCTCGAAATAAGACGAAATAAGAAAAAATTTCCAGGATGGAACGGGGTTCGAACCTGCGCCCTCTGCGTGGGAGCCCAGTGTTGTACCTCAGAGCCATGCCGGTGCTTGGAACTGCCGTGCAAGCTTCATGTCCAGAAGGAACCACATTAACATATGTAATTTAGTGTGGTAGAAGAGTGAAATAACAACCACGCACCACACAACGCGAATTCTGTAACCAGGCGTCACACAATGCGAATTGCGCAACGAGTGGGCTGTTGGATGCTTCCAACCCACTACAAGGGGCTCTGCAATAATTCTTCATCGTCATCAGGCACAACACCAACAAAGTGCGCGTAATGCCTTACATGTTCTTAGCGGGTACCACGGCTCTCCGTTGAATGACGAAAAATGGCATAGTGGCTGCTTCCCTACTTCACAGAAATTATGATTTATAGCGTAGTGGGTTCCTTGCAAGTGCACTTGCATTGGTTGCCAAGGAAGCCCATGAGCCCATCATCCATTTCCTCAATTTTTTCAATAAAGTTCTTCCCCCCTCTCTCTGTCTCTCTTTCTCACGTCAATGTATGTTATATTGCATGGTGGGAGAGTTAAATAGCGACCGGGCGTCACACAATGCGAATTACGTAACTGGTGAGCCGTTTAAAGCTTCCAGGCCATTACAAAGGGCTGAGCCACAATTCTTCATCGTCAACAGTCGTCACGTAAACATTTCCATTTCACAGAAATTATGATTTATAGCATAGTGGGTTCCTCGCAAGTGCACTTGCATTGGTTGCCAAGGAAGCCCATAAGCCGATCATCCATTTCCTCAGGGTCTCAATAAAGTTCTTCCCCCTTCTCTCTGTCTCTCTTTCTCACGTCAATGTATGTTATATTGCATGGTGGGAGAGTTAAATAGCGACCGGGCGTCACACAATGCAAATTAGGTAACTGGTGAGCCGTTTAAAGCTTCCAACCCATTACAAAGGGCTGAGCCACAATTCTTCATCGTCATCAGTCGTCACGTAAACAAAGTGCACATAATGCCTTACATATGTGTAGCTGGAACCTCGCTTCTGCGCACAATGACGCATAATGACGTTGTAGGTGCTTCCCAATTTCACAAATATTGTGATTTATGGCGTAGTGGGTACCTTGCTAGTGTACTTGTATTAGTAGCCTCAAGAGAGTTTACAACGGGCTCTAGAAATGCCGCTCATCCAGCTTTCGCTGTAACTGTGCTGCGCTTTCCGCGCAGGCCTGGCATTTTTTTGAGGGAACTCCTACTAAAGTATTCTGCTAAGAGGCCCCCTGCAAGCTTTCAATTGTCTTCAAACTCCCGACAGCTGAAAAGTGCATTTGAAAATCAATGTAGCATAAAAATGTACTGCCTGTAAATCTGCTAAAAAGCTTTTCTTCCTCCATCGTTTATTTGCTGTTAGATGAAAACATAGTAATATTCACTTATAAGCCATGTCTATCCAGTTTGATTCAACAAACGCATGCATTCTTCATTTTATAACTTATCACACGGACACATCTTCATCAAACACAACCTTTATTTTGTAAATAACATTGATGGTTGCATCCTGCAGATCTGATGTATATTGTCAATAGTCTGAACAGCAAGCAGCTTCTGTATCAACAACGGTTAGGCAACAAGTAACATGAAGCGCAGGCAATTGTCAAACGCCGAGTGGCCTGCGATTGATCTATTCAACATTCATCATTGAATCACACAGTATTGGAGGAACTTGCAAACACAGATTCATCCCTGAAATGATTTCGCTCAGTGAAAATTCTTAACTACACTATTCAAATGCAAAATCTTTCCAATAACATTACTTTCTGGACATACACAATTCACACAAAAAAGGAGTTGCCATTCCTGGTCACATGCCCCAACGACCACGAGGCGAACTTCAACACGTGATGTGACCAGTAAAATTACAAAATGTTCTTTGGTGTTAGTAGTACTTCGGCCGTATTGAAATGCAAGCACGATAAGAATTTGTGACATTGCGAGTATTATTGCTCCGACATATCTTCGAAACATTCGAGCGAAGCGACAACATGTTTATAATTCACTGTGCTGCATTAATTGGTATAGCATACATAAGGAAACATTGCGTAAACAACATGAAAAGGCGCTTGCGCGAGCCAAAGATGTAGGCTGCAGTGGCTATTGTGCGCTGCAGACGGAAGGCATGGATTGGCGATTTTTAAATTGGCTGAGCAAGGCACAAAATGACTAGCAGCAGGTAAGGAGGCAGGATTTCAACAGACGCCAGGATGCTTCATCTGCTGTTGTATCTGAAAAAAAAAAAAGGCAAGTGAGCCTACAAGACATCGGTGCAATGGGCCCTGCTGTGCATCACAGCCAGTTGCACATAAATGCTTGTGCAGACTCTGCCTTGGCAACTGTGAGCATCGTACCCACTAAACTGGTTGTAGGCAATGCAGGCATGTGGAGAAAACAGAGCCACAGCACATTCAGTGCACTGCAGATGCGATGCAAGTTATGCTGAATTTGCATAAAAATCGAGTTCCCTCTCGCGAGTTTGCTGCTTTATGCATTGGCAGACAAAAGCTGCAATCCTTTCACAAATATCTCGATGTTCCACATCACGTGACCTCAACTGGCCCTTATTCATCTTTGCCTTAATGCAACGAAAAGGTCTACGCAACACACTCTCTGAGGAAATGTAGGAAAGAGTTCAAGATAATTTGTTTTGTTTGAGTAACGTAAGTTATGTGAGGCACATTGCGCTCATCCAAATGTGTTCAGATGTGCCAAGCTTGTGTACAAAATTCAAAATGAAATAGTGCTCAAGAAAAGATCCTACTCTGAAGCCTTTCTTCGTTAATAGCAAAGACAGCTAGATGATAGAGGAAATACAGGAGAGGCATGGAGGTTAACTAGACTACATCCAGTTTGATACCCTACTTGTGGTAAGGCTAGATGAGACCTTCAAACATTAAAGGACCTAAGATCTTCTTTTTAATGTTCCAAACAAACTTTCAATATCTCACCAGGTTCTTTCTGTATGCCCCATGAAGCAGGAAAAAAAGCATGCTCATTTTTGAAAGCTCTAGGTGCAGTATCAGGGTTAACAGGGTGCTATAAAATAGCTTAAAATGCTTTGTGAAGACCCTGCAGTGCTATTAAGCACTGTGACCTTCTTTTACTTTTATACTGAGAAAAAAAAGTAAAGCACACCTAGTTTTTGACATTGATGTAGGCGTCTGCAAGATGTGCACAACAAAATGGCTATAAATTATTTAGAAACCTAGATAACTGCACTTTACATATCCTTATGCATAGATGTCTTAAATTTGGTTGATATTTGGTTATTAATATTATTTGATATTTGGCTATTGTTAAATTTGGTTGAAGTTTTGTGCATGAATGTGACAAACACCCTGGAATTGGACAGTAGAAAAAGTAAATTTAAAAGCCACATAGGGACATGTTGAGCACTTTGTTAAACTCTTTCTTTTTTGTTTCCTCTATTGATATGAAAGTGGTAAAGTTGTTGTTTACAAAAGAAAAGCTTTCCCCTCTCCTCAATAGAAAAGCAATGCCAGAAGATGCGTGCAATATCGAAATGCGAAATTTCAAAAGTGGCCTCCAGGTGTGTAAATTTGAGGTTATTGCAAGTTGATGATGCTGAAAAAAAATCAAATTTGCCGAGTTTTAGTTCGAAATATTGTTTTGAGCAAAGCACATTTTTTACATGTAAAAGTAGAATGTTCAAGCTTTACTTCACAAGCAAAGTCTCAGAAATTATTTTTTTTAAAGTGATTTTTCAACTAGCATTTTTTTAGGAATGGTTTGTTGTGAATGTGTGTTATCTGCAATGCACAAGTTTATGCAGTGGTATGACTAAGAAACACTTCAGTACACTTGTGTGCTTCTCTGCTCATTATGTCTTCAGATGTACAGTTCACAAGCAAAGCTAGAGTACATGCTTGCCAATAAGGCATTCCCCATCAGAAGTGGCGCCTTCAGAAGTGGCGGAGAACAATATACATATACTGTTGGCTGATTACAAAGACAATGTATTAAACAGACATCCTTCCTCCATGCACGTGTAATGTGTCTATAGAATTGTGATCATTTCCCACAATTTAACACAGCAAGAGGTGGTAATGGCAAACACTATAAAATGATATGAGATGGTATGCAACATGCTGCTACAACTACGTGTTTTGTTGCAATATGTTAAAATAGCAAGCTGTAAAAGCACATTTATAAAAAGCAAACATCATGCTTATTTACAATACTCTATGTTGCACTTGCTAGTTTGGTTAATTAAGGCACTATTGCCAAGCTAGGATAATAAGGTGGCAGGTTTCTGTTATATTAAGGCAATTAATACAGTCTGCGATCTTGTATCCATTCCATAAACAAACTAATATTTTAGTGCACGCAATTGGTCAAGGCTTGTGCATGACGTTTGAGCTAGCCTTGACAAGTCACGTGCTGTAAAAATGTTAGTTCATTTATGGAATGTGTACAAAATTGCACCCTTGTCTTGAAAATGAGAAAAAGGTTACAGGTGGGGTGTGGGTAATGTAAAAATCTATGAATCATGAGAGGTAAGCAAAATGCACATGCTAGTTTACTACAAGAACACATGCTTCCAGGTCCCGTGCATTGACCAAAGGCCTCTGGCCTTCATGGAACAGTACACTCCACACTGAAGTAAAAGGTTTAGTCCTTCCCCAGCCTACTCTAAACATATGAAAAATGCATATAAACGATATGGCCAGTGTGGTTAACTGCTCAAATGATTTGCGTGAAATTTGTTACATTTGAAAGAATTCTAGCAAGTGTTGAGAGCAGATATCTGACTTTGCTACAAAAGTGCAACAAGGACAGATAATCGTATTCTGTAAATACAACACCTACCAAGTGTTCACTGCATTTAGCCCTATAAAACATGACTTAAAAACTTAAAAAACTCGGACAAAGTAATTTATGTAAGCAAACCATTAAGGTAAATTTACGCTCTTTAAACATACTATGTAATAGGTTCAATACAACTGCGAATTAACTTAATCCATTCATTTTAGAATAAGGTGTGGGAAAACCTGTTGTCATTGTGCACTCCACACATTTTCTGGTAAGTGCACAGACAGTCCAACGTGGACTGCTGGCAGCATGTTGATGGAACTCGCATGAGAGCACACACTCAATATTCCTGTCATGTAGATATGGGTAATTGTGTACAGAACACTGGTTTCGTCTGTTTACAGAACTGCCAGTTTTCCCTTCTAACATTATATTTAGGCTCATGTTACATTATCACGAATGCGCTATTTTCTGATATTTCGCAATTAGATAATTTGCTACTGAACACTGGCACTGTGGACAGTTGCACACATTAACGAAGTTACTTGTGTTCATCTTCATTTTAAATGTGACATTCAATTCATGTTCATTCAGCAGATGCCCAACAAGAGAATTTCTGAATTTTACATGCTTCAGAATAATGAGAGTAAGAGCTTATGTCTTCTTTGTCGTGGTGTTCGCTTTGTAGAAACAAAGTGAACACTGCAACGAAGGTTTACTACTGTGCCTGATGACAGCTATGGATCTAAATAAGTGTGCGCAATTCAAGGCCAACTTGGAATTACGTTTTAAAAAAAAATGAAAATCATGAAAGAAAGTTCTGACCTGAAAACTGCCAATACAAACTCGGGAAATTCGTTACCAAAAATTGGGTAATGCAACAGATTAAAATTCACTGTAACTTGTTACAGTGGTCAACTTGGCAGACACCATGGAAATTCACAAGCAAAAAACTAAAAGTTCTTTACTACTACTACTACTACTGCAAGGCACTATTATGCTCCACGTTCATAGTATGCAGTTGACTGGCGATTACTCAGACTGATAGCTTGAAATCTCAAACAACACTCATAATTTTACTAGCTTTTCTACCTTTCTAGGGCATTTTAAAGCCACCTAGTTCAAACGAATGTTTAAAGGGACACTAAAGGCAAATATTCAGTCAACGTTGATTGTTGAAATAGCGGTCCAGAAACCTCGTAGTGCTACTTTTATGCCAAGGAAGTGCTTATTTTGAAATAAAATCACGTTTTAGTGGTCCGCACTATGTTAGCGCACTTCAAATCACCCGCCTGAAAGCGGTATTTCGCACGTCACTGTTGCCGTGCCCAACGTTGCCCGCCTTTACTGCGTGGCGGCGTGCACCATTCGGGCATCCGGCAACATCACATGCATGCGGTATTTTGTCGAACTTTCTATCAGAGCGACTTTCACGAGCGTGCAAAACATATGCGGCAGTACGCGATACCGAAACTACCACTGAGACGCGACCGCGTGAGCAAAGCAGGGCGCCAGGCGAAGCGCAGTTCGGCGAAAACGGAACTTTTGAACCACGCGTGCCGTTCCCCATGGCAACGCCAAAGAGGTTCTTTTTTCCATGAATCAAACGGAAACGAACAAGCAGCATTTTATTACTTCTCTTGATGCACGGAAGGGTCTTTTTTTATTGCAGCTAATTTGATTACTAGTGATTAATTGCATTCAGACTCTCCCACGTCATCAGGATCACTTCCAAAATGTCCCACTCATGGCGCTCATCATGTGATACATTTAGCTTAATTCCTCCATAAGTAGGGCACTGCTGTTGATAATACTGCCGTTTTAGACGTTGTCATACATTGAGCTTTCGCTCTGACATAAATTGTTATTTGCCTTTAGTGTCCCTTTAATCTAAAGTTTGGCTGTACAAAGCCGCAAGAGTTCAGTCCAAGACGATCCAAGCCCACTCGTGAGGCACACTTAGTTAAAATGAGTCCATGTTGGATATTCAGGTTGTCATATGCATTGATGCATGCCAGTACAAAATAATGGCATGAATTTGGTCAGCATGAGCCCAACTGGATAGTTATGTGTGTTTGTACTCCTGTCCCCATGATATGTATCCTATCAAACACAACGAAGTAGGCACTGTATTGTCAGTTTCGTCTTAGACGGCATGGTATATATTTAAGTCATTCTAACTTTTCTTAACTAGTCCAACGATCTGCAGTAAGTGGTTGCTTAGCTCTTACTTTACAACCTTGTGAATGTAAGCTCGCGCAAACGCCTTCAAGAAGTTGTTTGGGTCTTGTGTGGATGCATGGCAGTATGGCCATAAATAGCGGTAGTGACCTTAATTGTGCCCCACCAAACAGAGCTGCATAACAACAATGCAAACTTGGGATAGCAAGGCATAACTCTTTCCTTACTGCACCAATGGAAAGTGATAAATGGCTTTCTTGAAAAGCGGCTGAAAAATTATGTGACAATTTTTGGCTAATCATGCAAACCGGCACCTCAGACATAGAGGCATACTCTCTCCCTTCTTTATACCTGGCTTTTTTCATCCTCAACCCCAAGCTCTTGGGGTCGAGGATGAAAAAGGACCAAGTTGCTTAGGACCAAGTTGCTTAGTCAATGACTGCAATTTTGTCATCACATTAATTGACCAGATGAAAACTATTCTGTCAAACTATTTTGACTAAACTCCTTCGCTGCTGCTTCCATTTGTCTCACAGTCATACACAATGAAGCCTAATACAGCCCACTGCTTCCACAACACTTTCTTGCGATGCACCCCAGGCCTCTTCTCAGTTTTTAATTTCCTCCTCACACAAACCACGGCTCAAATTTTCAGCTGCAAGTTAATTAATGACAGCACCAACAAGGACTTTGTAGACTTTTTTGGGTCTAGCTAGCCAAGCTTGACCAGCTTGTTTTAAAAAAATCTGGTTTAGTGGTTCGTAAACTACACAATAATTCAAATTTTACTCTAAACACAAACGAAAGGCTGTAATGGAAAAAAAATAATAGTAGAGCCTAAATTGGTGCCTTTCTCTTCCAGCTGTACTAGTACTAATTGAGCAAGAGCTTCCCTGCATGACACGGGAATGACAGCCAATAACATTACTAACAGTCCCAAAAAAACTGAATAACTGCATCTGTACAGCAATGTGTATCTAACAGCAGTTTAAATTGTATATGTGGTGCACAGTGCACACTTATGCTACGGCTTTTCGTTAATGATAGTTAACGACACCGAACTTCAGAACGGTAAAATTAAAATCGATTCATCATACTTTTTTCAGTGCGCGCTCCCACTTTCCTGAACGGCTGTCCAAACACATTTCGTTGCTGTTAGTCAATTTCTTCAATGTTATGTATATAGCTGAACCCTCACTAGAATCACTGTAAATTGGCACTTTGTTCGTCAGTAAGGAAACAGTTAAAGACTATCACAGGCTGTGACCCATATTAGTACGCATGCAATTAGTCACGTGGGCAGCCAGGAGAATGGGGAAACAGGGAGGAGGGCAGTGTTAAAAAGAAAAGCAATAAAATGTCTGCAAAACAGAGAAAAAGCAGGCCAATTTTTACGAAGCTGATGAACCTCTCACCTTGTGTCCACAGGGGTGATGTGCACCATGCCACGCTAGTCTATTGTGAACATCCTAAACAGAAGCGACACCCATTGGCACCACAACCAAAAGTAAAAACAGCAAGAAGCAAAAATGAAAGATGACAGCGTGCAGTACACTTCAGTCGGTGAACAGTGATGATGAGCATTGAACAAGACCTCCCTTGCTGCAAGAGTTCTAGCCTAGCTGCGTGCGTGACAAGAGGTAAATGGCCAGCACCAAACTATCTATGCACACCGCTGCAGGCTTCTGCAAGCTCTTTTCACCACAATGGCAAGCTCAGCAGCTTACTCGGCAGCACCCGACACTGTATGCGAGTGCACCGTGTCAACTAGTAGAGTGCAGTGCAAGTGATGAATGATAGACTCACTGAAATACTAGTAGTGTTAAAGAAGTGCTGACAATTATTCTAGCAGTTGTGGGAAATTTACCACATATCTCTCGCACACAAAAGGACCAAACTTCACAAATACGAAGGTTGGAAAGCATAAGATACAGCTGAAGCCTGCTACTTAAGGAAGTCATGTCCAATACAAGAATACTACATGTTAGCCCTAAAGTTGCAGTGCCAAGTCAACACGGCGGCAAGTTTGTTTACAACCACTATGTCTGCAGCACTAATTAGGCAGATCACATTTGGAAAATTACATGGCACATGTCGTGGAGCCCGAGGTTCATGTGTTCCTTCGCACACGAATTTTAGGGGCATGGCGGTGCCATAGGATAGTCCAACTAAGCATGCACGTCCAAAAATGCAGATGGCAATTGTATTTAACATTCTTGTATAGAATACGTATTTGCAGCCACGTGCAAACACAGTTGTTTCACCACAATGGTACCATGTCGGTCTACATTTTTAGTTTTGTTACTGGAGGAGAATACTCTAATGAAATGAAGCAGTACCAACCGAATCTGATACTTACTTCATTAAACCCAATAATTCATTGCATCAATGTTCATTATGTTGAGGTGTGTTAGGGTTGGACTTGCCTTTAAAGTGTCCAACAGATTTTATGCACACTCAAGAAGGTGTACTCATGAACAAACTAGCAAACGGGATTTTGCCACAGAACTCAAACTCAGTGGTTCCACCTCGGACACTGGCTAAGCAAAGTACTTCAGCACAAAGCTTTATGAACGCATTTGCCTGTAAGCCATGTACACAGAATGCTACCCGCAAACACAGAGCAGGTGCAGGGTTGTTTGCAAGCCTTCCTGAATATTATCATACTAAGAGCGATAACACAAGTTTCGATAGGTTGAAACATCATTTGCGGAGGTACAGCTACAAAGCATCTATGGGACAACTGGACACTTTGTAGGTCACCCTTAATTAAGGCAGTACTGTGTTACCTGCTAGCAAACTATAAAGAACTGGTAGTGTCAGCTGCATATTTGCAGTAATGGTATGTACCCTACCTAAAATGAAATGCTGCTGTTGCTGTTCTTAAAGCATTATGTTATCACGTTTGCTTCTCTATCTAAAAGAAGAATGAGCTTCTCTTTCAAGAATGCAGCATGACTGGTGTACATTCCGCACTAAATAAGATACGTGAAAGTTCAGTCTAGATACACAAGCACCTATTGGTGAGTTAGTATCAGCAAAAAACACAAAAGAAAGCCACACAAGAGGGCACGCTATCACAGCCTACTAAACGCACCAGGTGGACCAAGAGTGCAGTCTAAGCTCTCCGAGTAGAGGATGGAGAACTGAAGCAGCAATGCTGCCACTGACGTCAATTTCTCAAAATGGCATGAAGAGCTCGACCATCTGGTCTTTGTTGCGGCAAATACAACCTACAATGGGCAGAACATGATTTATGCTCTCACCAAATGTTTTAATTGTCACCTCAATTCACACTACGCGTTAACGTCTTGGTTGTTGTTAAACGCTCCTTTACTTGTCTTGTATGCAAACAGGCTTGTTTTAAGTATACACTGGCAACAGAAGTTTGCAATGCCTGTCAAGCGAGAAATTGTACCATATTGTTGCACTAATTAAGGCTGTGCACTTGCTGTCAAGACCCACACTTTACACAGGCACATTTTAAAGACAGGCTGTCCGCTTGCTGCTGTTGTGCATGCCTTCAACGACAGCTCATTGTTTGAGTGTAGACCATAGCTTGTAATTTGAGGTGCGTGCCATATAATCATCATTTGCACATGCACTGTAAACACGTTGATGTACACGTGAATAGTACTGCTGTGTCTACGAGGTGTTCCATAACGCCACACTTGCACTAACCAAATAAAAAAGACGACGCACTCCGATCGACTTGGTCTCGCGTACTGGTAGCAAAAGCTTATTAATTCAACCACTGTTAATTTGGAAAATTGGATAATTTGGACGTGTTCTCTGGTCCCTGTAAGCATATGTATTGTTTAATGGCATCAAACGTCAATTCGGTCATATTTAGCCGCAACCCGGTTAACTCAGACGATCATCGGAGCGCACCAAGCACGAAACGCCATAAACGTGCGATGCAAAGGAGCGAAAACAGTGTTTGCGAACAACCAAAACGGTTGCAGGCCTTCAGAAAGGTGCGGACACCATCCACAATCGCGTTGTTGGCGACCAAGGCTTCAGCAGCTGCGGCAAGCTTGTTTTGCTTTCGATTTCACTCGGCGCATGTGAACTGCGCGCACCGAGTGTGGGTTCAGAGCGTGTTTCGGGTCAAGACACGGCGGCCATGAGCCGCGGTCACATTGCGAATGAAGTCACGAGCGACAAAAATTGCGGCTTCTACACTGTTCCTATGCAAAGTAAGTACTGGATTTACGTATTCATCAAGAAAATGAAAACGCATTGGTGTAATAGCCCCTTTTTCATTGTTTTCTTGAAACTTTCGATAATTCAGCATCATTTGGTGAATTTGTACATTTTTTCCGGTACCGTGAAATCCAAATTAACGAGGTTTTACTGTATTTTGAAGACTACAATGTGGTCTATGTTTTTGAACAGACTGGTGCATAAAACAGCCTGTTTGCTGTACTTTAGTGCATCTTCTTGGTTTCTCGTTTGCCGTGTGCCATGCCAATATTAATGTGTACGCAAGCCTTTGATAAGACTTTTTGGTAAGGACTGCATCTGACGAATGTTAGGTTGGCAAATTATGGCTGCGAGTTTACCCAGGTTGAAGTGACCAAAAAAATTAGATAGCTAATGGGATGTTTCAAATGCCCATACAAGCCACGTGTGCATATGCATGCATAACCCTAGCATTGCCTTCGGTTTCTAAGAAGTCCTGTCAGTTGTGAGTGTCCGCATTTCACGTGTTTAGTTCAGTGCATCAGTTTATTCTCATCAAAATTGATGTGAACCAACCAGCTCATCACTTTGTACTCCGCATTCTCAGTGGTATAGGGAACATCTTGATGATATATTTGGCAAACACTGTGCTACATCAAGCTGCCAAGACATGCATTCAACGTGGAAGTCAGGTACAAGACACGAAATTAATTTATTCTGCAAATAAAAGCCAGCCACCAGCCAGACAGAGCGACCTTCTGGTGTATTTTTCATACATTCGTCTTGGGAGTGCACATAGCAATGCGCTTGCATAGTTATGGATATGAAAAAACACATGTATTGGCAAGGGAAGGTGTGCATCCGTGAAGTGTGGGTCTTGACACAACATGTGCCACACTAGATGGCATGCCAACACATTACAGTCACTGCCCATGTATAACGCCAACTCTCTGAACAATAGTTGTCACCTACAGTGCAGTTTTTCTCTTGGTCTGCGTCGTGATTGCGTTGTCTTTTATTATGTTCAAGAACTGTCACCAACTGGCCCAGCTTTCAATTCTTCTCTGTAGAAGGCCTTTCATCGTAACACATGGTGCTGACAATGCTATGACACGCAGCAAAAGTAAAAGAACCTGAACATATAGTTTTGTAATGCCAAAAGCATCTGAGCTCTTGTGACGTGCTCAAATTGTAGCCTATTTATTGCAGGTCACTTGTCACAGATTGCGAAGTTGGCAACACATAGAACACGGCAAAATGAGCCTGCATACTACACTGTGGTGAGATCTGCACACCTTAACGCCTGTGTCGAAACATGTCACCACATGCATCAGAATTCGCCTAGAGCCATGGACTTCACATTACAAATGCACACACACCTGTATGCTCAAAATTCTTAGCGGACCAAAGTACCTGCAGTTTGGTGCCAGCATAGTTTTTTATTCTGCCTTAATACTCATTCATCCAGCAGTTCTTGCAGCAGGAAAAGGCCGATATTTACCTCTTTGACACATTCACTGTGTTAACAAATCACAACCAATATAAATGCAATTAGAAACCTTAGAAACATTGAGTAGATGCTGCAGCAAAATGCATGTACCTAGTGCACAGCTAACTAAAGTGAGCTGCTAATCAGCACACATATATTCTGAGGCTTCCATATGTATCTTATTTCACAAAAGTTAAGACATTGGCTGGTGCCTTTGTTTTTTACCTAAACAGTGCGCAATACAGCGTGACCAACATATAAGGCTTAATACTGACTTCCTCAAATACAAATGAGAAAAGATTTATTGAATCTGCCTTACAAGAAGATTGACCTAACAGGAGTGCACTAAATATATATGGCAAACTAAACAAAGGCAGTCAGCGTGTTCAGCAAACAAGAGCTTTCATAGTAGCTGAGGGCAGCGCGACCCGGACTGAGAGACACGTACACAAACGAGCGCTGACTGACAACTGATTTATTTCATCCCACATGCAGTGAATAAGTACACACAAAAAATGATCACGTGATCAAATGATCAAATAAATCTATTTAACTGAATTTATTTGATCAAATGATCAAATAAATCAGTTGTCAGTCAGCGCTCGTTTGTGTACGTGTCTCTCAGTCCTCAGTCCGGGTCGCGCTGCCCTCAGCTACTATGTTTAACTACCAACTCGCCCAACTTGCCGTTTTGAAGAGCTTTCACATAAACAAGCATTTGGTGCACCTATTTTTGATTTTGCTTACTGTAACAAACAAACAGCTCTTGAAGCAAATGCTGTCTCGCAGCCAGTTAAAGGCGCAGGAGAAGTGCCCTAAGGGAAAGTTGCGCTCCAGGCTCTGCAAGTGGCAGAAATATGCAGTCAACCTCACATTGGGGCCTCACCTCTTGAAGCTGAAGCGTCGGCCCGCTGTGCCAGCGGGCATGGATTGCATCACAGAGCGGTACACTTTCATGGCTACAATGAGAACACACAGGAGCATGGGCCCAAACAGTGCACCCTGGAAACCCAGGCAGAAGACACCGCCTGCTATCGCCAGCCCAGTCAAGAAGGGATGACCACCCCTGCACAGTGAGGAATTGGCATGATGTAGTCAGTATGTTCATAGCAAAACTGCAACAGAGATTTCAAACATAAAAATGCTGCTACTGAGCAGGAAATGTCTGTTTTAATGACACTTACATGAAACTGTACCTAAAGGTTACACTAAGGAGGCACATTGAGTTATGTTTGAAGAATTCAACTACTTAAACTCCAAAAACTGTGAATTTTTCCAGGGATGGAGGCTTGGTAAGTAGAAAAATGCACAAAAAGTGCCAAGACAGGTGGTGAGATCATCTTGAAGTTCCAGAAGCAGGCAACTCCTGACATAATGTACTTTGAAAGTGTGTGTTCGGAACATAGGCAATTGTTTAGTAAATAGATAAGGATCTGATTTCAATATTAAGAAACCAGAAACTCAATCCCAGAAAGTTTTGAAAACTCTCGGTACAGAAACATCTCAAAACGGAGTAAAGTAGGTACTTTGGAATCCAGCATTGTGGCTTGGGCGCGAAATTTGACAGGCGCATGCATGGCCTTCATTCCCTCTGCCATTCTTCTACCAAATAAATAATGCAAACACAATATTGGAAGTACGCTTTACCGGTATGAACTGGTTAAGTTCAATATGTAGATCAGTGTCCCGTCAGGAAGGTTCAGGTTGCGAGATTGCTTAATGCTACTCAGTTCTTTAGCCAAGTCGTAATCTGTTATTCGATAATCAGTTCAAAATCATGACTAATCACAATGCCTAGTCCAATACTGTCCCATTTCAACTTGCTGCCTGACGTCTCAGCTTTATGTGTCATTTGGCTTAGCCAACAGCTGTGTAGCCAGAACTTGTGAAAGGGACACGTGAGAAAGGTACTTGCCCCTTAATCTCGGCATAGATGGCGCAATCAACGAAGTAAGTGGGTGCCAGTTGGCAGATAAGCATGAGGAGTGCCTTGAGGCGCTGCGCTTGAACCAGCCACAGCTCCAGCACGGCTGGCAGGCAGGCCCAGTATGCACCAATGAACGGCACCGCCCCAAACAGGGATGCCAGTGCTGTTAGGGGAAAAAAAGATGATCGACAACGACCCGCGATATTCAGCCAGTCAGCTGCAGCGAGTCATAGTGTACAGATGCCTGTAGCAAATGCCATACCCGTAGAGTTTCCTACAATACTTACTAGAGGGAACTCTGGCGCTAGTGTCTATGGGAGCTGCAATGCATCGCGCTTCAGCCAGCATGGGAATCATGGGTAGTACACGGATTTGTCTAAACTTCGTTCTTTCGGCTCCGTTTGGCTCCGCGTCGCCTGCATCCGCTTTGTCGCAAAACGAAGTTCAGCAAAAGTCAGCAGTTTCACTTCACCACTTTAACTTCTTTAGGCTCACCGATTCAAATCTGGTCACGAAGTTCACAACGATCCATTTTTTTATCCGAAAGAAAACCAAAACATAGCAATAAACAAAGCCACAAGTGCGTTCGAAGCCCACAAGCACGAAGACTAAGCAAATCCGTGTACTACCCATCATTCCCATGGTGGCTGAACGATCGCAGCGCCAGAGTTCCCTCTAGGTCATTTTAGGAAACTCTATGGCCATACCCACTGATCGCTTTAAACCTGCTTAAGATGGTGCTGCACTGCAAATAGTAATAACTGTTGCTGCATGACAACTTTGTCAACTGTAGTCCATAACACATACAGTTGAACCCCTTTATAAGACATACACCAGAGAGCACATCTTGTCCCTTATATGAGGTGTCACTTATAAGCAGGGTGCCATGTCCATTTTCTGATACCCCTATTTCAATGCAGGTACACTGGTGTCTCCATCTGTTGCATCAGTGTCTCCTAAAGGGGTTCGACAGTAATGTGTTTCTGTTAAAAATATTAACTTATCTAAAAGAAAACCATTGGTGCCTCGCTGATGGCTCAGGCCTCTGGGAGAGAGGAGAGAGGGAAAGACAGCTAAGAAGACAGGGAGAGGTAAGACGTCAAACACGACAGCACCAAAAACTACTTTGTCTAATGCAATCTGGGGAGGGAAAGAAAGCAGAATGTTTATAATGTATAGTACAAACTTTGCGTTACTCGATTCACAAATAAAAATTACTCACTTTTGTGGCTAACATCATATCTCACACAGTATGAACAACCTTAATGAAAACCAGCAGATAAAGTACAGGGGACGTTAACTGTACTACAGTATAACCTCATTACAACAGACCTTTACAGTGAAGAGGATTTTGGTCTGCTGTAAAGGGAGTATGTAAAATCCAAGTACTGTTAAAACAGACTTTTATGTAAACACTGAATGGGTCTGTTATATCCGGAGAGAATTACGAGTCACCAACATGGTCTTATTTTTACGGGGGACCAAAAAAAAATGCGCGGAAAATGGCATTTTCAGTTTCTGTAGCCAATTTTCTATCTGATTCCAAAATATCTTCACTGAAAACTACGTAGAAGTGCTATAAAATATTTTTTTTTTGCGTCTGCCCACTTGTCGAAAATTGCGGAAATAGCACAAAAAAAAATAGAAAAAAATGGCGTTTTTCAAAATTATAACACGGCAACGGCGCAACCGGGCGCCCCCATTATGGGCTCGTCGAAAAGAACATTTCTCCGTGTTCAAGTTCTCCGTTTCAGCTAGCTCCTCCATTCAGTAACAAGCGTACAAAAAGCACATGTTTGAAGTTCTATTCAAGGCCTCCAATTGGCTGCTTCTGCCGTGATGCTCGCTTCGGGATCGTCGTCTGCTGCTTGTGCGTCGCGAGGTCGCGGCTGTCGAAAATTGAGCTACTTAGTGACGTGTTCGCACTCGTTCTGTGTTCACGGGTCGACGATAATTTAGAACACTTTAGTTTGGCAGCTGCAAGCGAAAGCTCAATCATCAGATTACGATAGCACGCCGCGCTCATCGCGAACATCACAGACGTGCGACTGTAATAGCATTGACTCGTTGGACCCACTGTTAGAGGTTCTTGTTATCAGCACTTCGGAGCTTCCAACGAAGATCACCGCGGGACAACTCTTTGTACTCGCAATCGAGTATGACGTGCTTTGAAACATCGGGCACCGCCGCGGCCACGCACATCGCAACTGAGCTTTCTAGTCGATGTCGTGGCTAGGCCTAACTCCGCTCACTGTGCCAATGTACGAGATAAATCCGAACTTTGCGGGCAAGAACATCGTGCTAGCGGACGTGCGAAAGCAAAAAAGCCGCAATGTCCTTCGTCGCAAGCAACGAATCGTATCACCCGCTGGCTCCTCAGAACTGCGGATGGGTATTTTGCGCATCGGCAGCGGACACCTCGGCCAAGCTCGCCGCGCAGCGACCGCTCGGAGAAGCGGTGGCAGCGGCTAGCGATTTTGCGCGTCAGTGTCCCAAAACGCAACACCAAGCACGCTGCGCACCGATTTGTTTTGTCGCTAAAGCTAGACATAGCTGTTCATTGACAGACCAGAGATCGGCGGCCTTCGTTCTTAAATCAGTACGTCGATATCCGTGGCGCGCTGTTCCCGTCCCGAAAATATGCTAAGCGATGTTTGAAGTCGGAAGTTATTGAATTTGGTATGTCCATGATAGAAAAGTCCACTCTAAAGGAGTCCCGACCACCTTGCTGGCCTGACATTTTAGTCAATTATATCCGAATATCCGTTGTACCAGAATCCGTTGTAAACGAAGCTCAATCAATGGAACAAATACGAAGGTCAGCATAACGCCGCAAAGTGGTATATGTAATATCCGAATGTCTGCTGTAAACGGATCCGTTGTAACGAGGTTATACTTATTTTAAGTGTGTCACAGTAATTGTGATGTAGATGTGAAGAAAGTAAAGTGGATGAAAAGACGACTTGCTGCCGGCAGGGACTGAACATGCCACCTTCGGATCCAAAGCTTGTAGGTTCAGTCCCTGCTGGCGGCAAGTAGTCTTTTCGTCCACTTTACTTTGTTCACATCTACGTCACAATTACTACGACACACTTAAAATAGTACAATTAACGTTCCCTATACCTGCCTTGGCTTCATTATCTGCTGGTTTTAATTAAGGTTGTGTCAAAGAAAGAAACAAGCCTTCAAGATTCCCTTCATTCATACAGTATGAACACGTTTTGAGAGTTCTAGGACATGTACGCGTGCATATGTTCAAAATAAAGCGCATTTAGGTTAGCACACAGCAGCTGCAAGTATGGCTTAACCCTTTTAGGGTCAATGATGTACATGTATGTTCTCCGCAGACACCTTCTAAAAGGTCAATGACGTATATGACGCCGGTTTCTCTGCCGCAAGTGAGTCTATCGGCGATTCCTCCAAATCGCTGCTCAACTGCCAAATCAGAATCTGATTCATTGGATGTCAGCCCGCCAGACGAGGAGTTACTTACGAGTTAAGACTAAGATGTTGACGAGCGAGATCTCAAAAGTGTGCACAGCGAGACGATGCTGGCTGGATCAAAGGTGACATTTCTCTCTCTGTGCTTCCACTTGGCGCCACAATATGCACTTAATTTTGTGCCTCTGTGAACTACACAGACATTTATTGCAACACATAATTTTTTAACAGTCATACTATCAGCTTTTCTTGGAATTTATCTTGCTGTTACTCATGAATAAACCATGTGTATGTAACAACACAAATAATCTTTTGTCACTTTATGGTCACCCTAAAAAAATTACAACTCTTTTTTTTTAAACAGATTCGCCTCAAGAATTTAAAACAGCAATAAAGAAATCGACCCTGGCAGTTCGGATTTGGCGAAAAAATTCTATCCTCAAAGGTTAAAGTGTTTTGAATACAGCTTCACAGGTAAACTGCACTAGGACTAAATATGTTCATACTACGTATGTCTTGGTTTAAACACGCCAGTGGTGTGGACTGCTGCAAAAATGGTGCATGCTATAAACAGTCTGCATCTTCATGGGCTGCAATACCCTATGAAGATGCACACGCTCTGAAGCCTGCACACACACACACTGCAGTGGAATCTCGTTGATATGATTCTGCATTACATGTTTTTCGGCCTAATATGTTTTTATTCTTGCTCCTGGCCACCGTTACTCCCGGCCAACCTCTTTGGTTAATACCATTTTTGCATAATACATTTTATTTTCCGGTTCCCGTCAAAAACGTATCAATGAGATTCCACATTCCCTCATCCTATCACATCCTATCTCTGTTGCTACCCAAACCCCTTCACTCACCAAGGAGTACCAGGCTATTATGACGCTACTCAAGTCCACCTCTCCACCTTCCTTCCATTAAAGCTCTCACATTTCTTGCTACAGCTATTAAATGTAGTTCACGAGTGAACCACAAGTGCCACATTTGATTTCATGTCTCCCAGCATTCGTATGAACTTGGCATGTCATCCAGCATGCTGCTTATCAAGTAAACTATCGTATTCTACAATTTCAGTGCTCACCAGTGGGAATGTACACCATCTTGACATCAAAGAGCGTGTGTATTAGCCATGTGTAGAGACCATAGAATGCGGCCATCTTGAAAGAGGCTGCAAAGACGCCTGCCACAGCCTCCTCAACTGCTTCGCCCAGACGGCTAGCCGAGCCTGGCAACATACTAGAAAAGAGATCCAGCGGCTTGTAGCGTTCCTTGCTCGCACGGAGAAGGTAGTAGAGTGCAGTCATGAAAACAACCTGCAGGCAACAACACACAAGCAAGGGCTTGTAAGAAAGAAAATTTGGTTGGTTAGCCTCATGGGCAAAGAATTAAAAGAGCTAGTAAACTTTACAGTCTCACTCGAAGAACAGCTTACACCACAAGATTTGCCTGTAAGCACTTCCGCATGAGCATGTTGTCCAGTAAGATAGATGCGTTGATGGTTGAGTCAGTTGTGCATGACATAGCGTTTTGCATGCTGTGTGCACTGCACTTGAGAGATGCCAAAAGCAATGCTTTAGGTAAACACATTGTGATGTGTGTGCTGTGTGTGAGACACACCCCATGACTACCAAGTAAATCCCCCCCCCCTGGTAGGGTATGTAAAGAAAGCTTCACTTTACAGCGTGTCATGAAGAGCAAAAGGGACAAAGCATGGAGATAACAAGGTGATAGTGAATTTCGTAGCAGCAAAGAAGGAGGAGGGGATCAATGTTGTGTTTGACCCAGGATGGGCAAGTATGCATGAAAAGCTGACACACATCTCAGTAGCACGAAAGGCCCAATTTCTTCATACCACTACAAACAATAATACATATGCACGCATGCATGTACGTCATGTACAGAGTTATACTCCATGTCGTTCTGCCTATTTCTTAAGTTTATCATTTCGAAAGCCTAGACTACTATCCACAACTGAAGCTGTCAGGTGTTTTGCGCTTGAGGAAAGAGGTTGTGCTGTTGGCGTCCTCTCTTGTGGCTTTTTGCCATCGTCCTCTTGCATACACCCAAACATACAAGGGACATCAGTGTTTCTTTGCAGTTTCAAAATTCTTTCGCACACACACACCTGCACGTGCACAACCACACACAGACTGACAAAGCAGAGTGCACGATAGCAGCAATGCGTGTATCAACACCCACATGACCCTAGACCACTATGTCCTAGACATTTTTTAAAAAAGACTGACAGCACTTTCACTGTGACCAAATTAATCATGAGACAAAATTTAGGGCATTTTTCTTACAAAATTTACAGAGGAATGGTTATAACTTGTCCAAAAGCTCACGACTACTGCAATATGTCAACCAAAATTACTGCTACCCAGACATGAAACACCACCTAAGATGACATCAGTGTCTGGTTCTCTCACTTCCTGCAAGAAAATAGGCCCCTGCCCTTACGTGCACTGCCATTTCTCTTTTAAGCTTGGATCTTAAAGCTTGTGACAGTAGAAGGTGCAGATAATGGCATGACTCCTTCCAAACTATACTAGTGCCATATTTTGTGCCCAGGTTACCAAGTAAAAGTGTTAAAAGTGTGACGATTTCCTTTTTATGGCAGGGGCATTTGTGTATGCGCTTTTAGCTCTTCCTTTAATTTTATCTTAGTCAATACTGAAGCATACTAAGGTTCCTTTCTTGCGGGTAAGTCAACTTCATTTAACAAATCAGAAATAAAAATAGAGAGCCTGATGACAGTGACATGAGCACACAATGCAATGAAAAGAAATATTCTACTCACAAAATTCAGCACGAAGTTGAGAACTGCAGTACCACCGCCAAACAAGATTGAGATTGTCGTCGTAACCAGGCTGAGGACGACACTAATGTTGCCCTTTAGCAGGTTCCAGATAGATTCAAACACCTGTAGGATAAGAGCAGTATAAATACCGTAAGCTGCTGAATGTGCATAGACACAAGCCTGCTAGACGCTGTGACGCAGTGTACTGGTTTGCCCCTAAATCACCTCCGATAATTTTTTAACTAGGCATGTGTGAATAGTAAATTTTAGGTTTAATGTGAATTCAAAGTAAATAATGATTTGGTCAAATAATTTCGAATCAAATAGTTCGAATAGCATATATCACATACTACAAAGAAAAAAGAGCATATTTGTCATGACACAACTAACCTGCACAATATACTTTAAAATTGAAACAAGACATGCACAAATGTCATTCTTTTTGGTTCAAAGGGAAGTGGAAGCAACTTTGAATAGTAGCAGGATTTGACTTTCGGTAGAATGCAAGTGATAACCTGTAAAATATGTTGCATGTTAAAACTTACAATACTTTGAGCATATAAGCTGGTATAACAGCCTTTTAAACTTAAAAAGTGATGAATCGATGTGAGGGTAATATGTTCATTTAAACTTGAAGTGGGCCTTCATGGCAGTGCTGATTTCCCCTGGATAGGTGTATTCACAGTACAGCACCCACCCACTGCAGTGAAACCACCTTTACAGGGTGTATCATATGGTTTATATATGTCTATTGGTTCATTTCAAATACTTCGAAATTTCCTATAATTTAAATTCGTATCGAAGCGAATTCAAATACTGTAATATTCGTTGGAGTATTTGAAGCGCTCGAATATTTGCACAAGCCTATATTTAACATTTCAAGTAAATGCGTGCGTTGAGTTCAGAATGCCGTCACAACAACGGCAAACGTGGCTGCACTACGAGCTGTGGGCGCACTACAAATTCCAAGAAGCAATCCCTTGTCCTCAGAGGGCCTTTTGGTAATCCCCAGTGTTGGCCGTGACATCACAATTTGAGTCTAATCACGTCATCCACAAAAAGAACCTGTTTGTCTGCTCGCAGCTATGTGCACTTGCCGCTTTTCCTCCTCGCACGGTGAGGAGACGCAGTCGGCCAGGAGGAGAGATGAGCTCATGAACGAAGTGCAGCGAAGGAAAGAGAGAAACGAGCGAGGGCTTCTTTTGGATCAACAAATGTGTGTAACTCCACTATTACGGCACCGTTTCAAAAAATTCTCGCGACTACATGTTTGCTGAAGACTCGTGCACAACTGCAACATCACAACTAAATTTCAACCTCTAGGTGTTTGAGGGACCCTTTAACAGTGTTTTTACACCTACATGAGTGTAGTGCATCTAAAACGCTCAAAAGCTGTGTAAGGCTGTTTGCTTCAGCTCTTGGTTTTCATTAGTGTTGTTAATGTTGTTAAGCTGTCAAAAGTTCCAATCCAGGTCATTTTGTCCTTTCTCTAGTACCATAACAAGTTCTGTAAAGAGGCACAGCGTATGTGAGGCTACTACAAGAGAACCAAACAAGGCATATGGGTAAATGTTGGGGTATGTTGAAAACGATGTGCTTAGATGCTGACAGGAGCCGTAAATGCCTCATGGGTTTTGTGCTGCTAGAAAATGCTGCATTATCAAGAAACAGAAAAACGGCAATCTCACATCAACCTCACTGTAGGAAAACTGCTATACCTAGAAGCACATTATATTTTGCAGGTAGGTAACACAGCCATTATATGCACTTAACATAAGCTGCGAAAAGACTCAAGGACCAGCAGGACAGATGAGTAAGCAGTTATAAGTGAACCTAGGCAGCGAAACAGAATACACAGTTATTGGCAAAACATGCCAAGGAAAAATGCCTTACAGGGCATAAGACCACTCAACAGATGTTTCTCTCTGATTACTAAGAAATGTATAAATCTGCTATCCTGCCTCTGGCCTTTTCTTCTGAATCATTCGGATTTTTTGCAAGAACTCTGCAATATTTAGGTCACTTTTATTTTTTTGTCTCATTACCTTACACATTACCCAATTTCAGCGGCGCTTTTTTTTCTCGCTTTCTGACTTGTCTATCCCACGTGTTCCTGCCTATTTATTGCCACCATTCATTTATTCTAAATTATTATCCCTTACAAGCTTTTCTCCATATTATCCACCATCTGAATCTGCATACCATCTCTGTCAACTTTCTCTCGGCAAAGATGTTGAAAAAACATGACCCTTTTTATTCTAAACTTCTTTTCAAATATATTCTCAGGCTTCTTCTCAACCCACACGTGAAAACAGAAGTGCCACACAGGCTGTCTATTCAACAGATTAGGCATTCTTTCACAGTTTTTTCAGTGTTCTTGTGAAAAACATTTATCTTAGACAACGGTTATTGCACCAAACATTGCACGTTTGTAGGGCAAGCAGATCACGAGGAAGTCATAAGTCTGAAAGAGCAGTTCCTGAGCAAGCACCCACCGACATAAGTGTGCCGATGTTGTCCCGGACGAAGCTGGAAAACAGGGAGAAATCGAGGTTGCGCAGCGAATCGGTGAGAGCATCCCAGGAGGGCCCATGGTGCAAGGTGGGGTCATCGGTGGCATTGCGTGCCACCCACAAGTGGTAGGCACGGTCCCACAGCTCCAGCGTCTGCCGCTCAACTTCCAACACGTGCGACTCATCCGCATCGTCCAGGGCCCGTCGCACCTGCATACGTCAAAGGGGAACACTGAGAAGTCACTCGGCAGGATAAAATTAGATTCTGCGATTCAACACATCACAGCGATGCGGACAAGACAGATAGATGTTCAGGGGAAGACGGAGGTTTCAACAAGAGGAGTTGTCATCATCAGGTTGAAGACAAGTCCTGACAAAGACAAGCCCACTTGTGGCTCAGGCACATTTACAGCATTTACCCGACACTGACATTCTCAGTCAGTGGCAAGAGATTGAAAAGAGAATATGGACCAGATGGAGCAAACGCCGACAAAGCTAACACAACAGCATGCACCTTAAAAGTGATAAATGACATCAAATTGTTCTGCAAGTATAGCAGTATACAAATAAAGATCACACGAGCAATTTTGAACAAGAGCATGTTTACGGAAAAAGTTTACGGGAAGAGTGTTGGCTCACCGCGCCACTGATCCACTGACGGCCGTAGAGGTAGGCATCTCCCAGCATTGAGTCGAATGCTCCCTGGGCATTGCGCAGGGACTCGGGCAGCAGTTCCTGTAGCTCTGGGCTGTTGACAACAGTGTGGTTGATGAGGCTGCTTGTCACCTCCACCAAGTGCATGCTCTCACCGTACACCTGGACACATGCACATGCACGCACGTCCAATGATGACATAGCCATGATAGTCTAGGTCGCCTGAAACACCCAGCATATTTCCAACACTTTCCTGCCCCATGCTCCTAGAGCCTCTCTATCCTCAATCCCCTTTCCTTTACAGAGTAGCATGTAGACACCATACACGTTGGCAAAATTCTCTGTATTCAATAAAGAGCTTTCCCTCTCCAACAATATTCCATAAATGAGTTCTGTCACAACACATTAAAGAGAATGGTGCGTGCCAAGGCTACGGTAATCAACTGTGAAATAGTTCAGTGGACAACACGCGATTTGTAAACCTTTAGTGAAGATCAACGCTTCAGCTCCTGGGACATTTTTCATGCCACAACGCTGCCATTGGGAGCTACAAGCATGTGCACATGCAGATGATCACAGTGCACTACTCGAGGCCTGGCATCTTGCCAGCAATGCCTTTCCCTTTCGCATAGTGATAAGCTCATGTCATCTCTGTATACCAGCAAACTGGTATGTTGCCATGTGCCTCAAATGGAGTCATTTCAAAAATGTTTCATAGAAGTCAGAGGAATAGCACATTGCTTGAACATTTACATGCAGTTTTACAGAAAAGATACACGTGTAGGTGTTTAATTTTACAAAGGCATGGAGAACTTGTGTGTTTTATTATCCTGTACAGTAAATTCTCAGTAAATGGAAATATCTTAAGCGGAACTGCTGCTAAAATGGAACAACTGCTTCTACAGTGAAACCTCATTAAAGGGACCGACAACTGATTTTTCTCGACCCAGTTTTTTACGGCGCGACAGGAAGCTCACCCTTCGTAGCGTTTGTAGCTGCAGTGATTTATCCGAAAAGCGCGCAGTTATTTTATAAGCGGTATTTTTCGGTCTGAAAGGCTCCAAACACGCATGGAGGCTTGCTCCAGCAACGCTGAGAATTGATAGCGATGCCGCTAGCCCTAGTGAAAGCTGTCGTTGTTCTACTTTCGCAGGATGTTACTGTAACTATGCTTAACCACCTTTATTTTGAGCTTTCCAACCATTTGTGAAAATAGCAAGCTGTTACAATGAGATATGTGGCTTTATACACATTCCCGGTATTTGTACAGCGTTGTGTGCGCCGCGAGGCGGTAAATTCAGGAGAACGATCCTCAGGTCACGTGGGCATAAAGTCACGTGATCAAAGCGATAGCTCATCTAGGTACATCCGTACATCTTCACCACGGTGTAAGAATATTCAGGTGTTGACACTGCGCGCGCCTAAGCGGCCAGAAAATGTTCGGTCGTCGGTCCGTTGAGCGGTGTGCCATCTAATGGCTTGAGGCGGAGAGCGCCCGCGAGTAGCCGAATCACGGTGGTGCTGCGTCATCGCCGCAGCTCTCGCCGTGCCCTCTCCTGTTGCTCTCTCGATTTCGCCCCTCGACGCCGCTTGGCGGATGCACATTATCCAGCAAAATGGCCACGCCTTCACACGTCGTAAACAGTCCCCAGCGCGAACCTCATCTCTTCGCTGGTCTGCGCGGAGAAGATGTGGAGGACTGGCTGGACGATTTCGAGCGTGTCAGTTCTGCTAACCGGTGGGACGACACGTACAACCTAACTCACGTCTCCTTCTACCTTACCGGTGTGGCGAAGACGTGGTTCTTCAACCACCTGATTGACATCCCCGACTGGGCTACCTTCAAAGAACAGCTGCGCCAAGTCTTTGGCACACCGGCCGTTCGGTCGGCTCTCGCCAAGAAAACCCTCGAGGCTCGGAAACAACAACTCGGCGAGTCGTACACGTCCTACATCGAGGATGTTCTTGCGCTCTGCCGACGTGTCAATCCATCAATGTCAGAGTTGGACAGGGTACGCCACATTCTCAAGGGCATTACAACTGTCGCATTCAATGCTCTTGCCATCAAGAATCCGGCTACCATTGCTGAAGTTGTCACAACGTGTCAGCGCCTCGACGAACTCGAGTCTGTTCGCCTCCCACCGGACAGTGACGAAACACGTTCTACAACGGACGCAGACCTACGAGGCATGATAAGGGCACTGATACGTGACGAATTGCGATCCATGGGATTCTCAGTGCCTACACTGTGTCCCAGTCAGCCTTCCGGCACGGCCTTGCGTGATGTCATCAGGGAGGAGCTAGCGTCCTTGACTCACTCGGCGCACATTCAACCCACTGCGTCTCGCCTCCTACCAACATTCGCGCAAGTTGCTGCCACACCTCTAGGGAACGCCAACTCGACGTTGCAGCCATCAACATACGCGTCGGTTGCTGCCGCGCCCCCTGCGAGCTTCCCGTCACCGCCGGCTGAGCCCTCCTCTGCCCATCTGACTGCGCTATCACCCGGTGGCCCAAACCCTGCCTACTACCCGCCTTGGCGATCATCTCGCCCTACGTGCTACTATTGCGGCTATCGCGGCCACATCTCGCGCTTTTGCTGCAAGCGCCAGCAAGATGAGCGTCGAGGATACGACATGTGCGAGCGTGACTTCCCCGGAGGAGCCTTTTACCAAGGCCGCCGTTATTCGTCACCTCCGCGTCGATCACCATCTCCGCCCGCATCGAGTGAAGTGCGCAATAGTTATCGGCCAACCAGACGCCGTTCACCTTCGCCCTTCCGTCGTTCCTCGTCTCCGCTTCGGCCTGCCTCCCTCACCTCTGACCACCGTCCGGAAAACTAAGCGATGCAGTTTTTGGAGGAAAAACTGCATTCACACACAGGACTCAAATTCCTCCAGCACGCCCTTCCAATATGATTTCTGTAATAGTTGAAGGAGTGCACGTCGATGCCTTGGTGGACACTGGTGCTACGTTTTCTGTTCTTCGTGCTGATTTGTGTGCCTGTCTCAGGAAAGTGATGACGCCTTACGATGGACCTACACTGGTTGCAGCCCAGGGGAACACAATTCGCCCTTCCGCTCTGTGTACTGCCCGCGTACTAATCGATGACATTCTTCACCACATAGAGTTCGCTGTGCTGTACCCGTGCTCTCACCAACTCATTTTAGGATGGGATTTTCTGTCGTCTGCTTCCGCGGCTATTTGTTGTGGCCAACGTGTCGTCCACCTTACCGGCACAGACTACTCGCTCGGCGACGACATCTACAAGCCACTTCGCCTCGTCGCTGCTACAGATACCGAGCTGCCACCACGTGAACAGCGAATCGGTTGTGTCCAACGACGTCGACTCTGGTGACGTATTGGTCACCCCGTCACCCCGCTGCCTTAGTAAAGGCATAGCTCTTGCATCGGGTGTCGTTCGCTTCCACAATGGTTCAGCTCTCGTCGCCGCCACGAACGCAACATCGGAAAAGGTTTTACTTCCGCGGGGCACCACGGTAACCTGCGTTGCCGATCCGGAGCCTGTATGCGTCCTGCCCCTTACGCCTGTCTGCTCCAAAGGCCACTCTACTGCTGATCGTACTTCTTTCTCCGCCCTTACAGCAGTCATCAGCAGTGACTTGACAGATTCGCAGAAGCAGCAGCTGGTTGCTTTGTTGAACAAGCACGCAACCTCTTTCGATGCCTATTCGTCCACCTTGGGCCAAACTACCGCTGCAGCACATCGCATTCAGACCGACGGAACATCGATTGTGCACCGCCGCCCGTACCGCGTGTCTCTAGCCGAGCGAAAAATCATCGAAGAAAACGTAGCCGACATGCTGCAACGGGACATAATCCGCCCCTCAGCCAGCCCTTGGTCGTCTCCCGTTGTTCTGGTGCGGAAAAAGGATGGTTCCGTACGCTTTTGCGTCGATTACCGGGCGCTCAATAAGATCATTAGGAAGGACGTATACCCTATGCCACGGATTGACGACGCCCTTGATTCCCTACAAGGTGCGGAATACTTTTCGAGCCTCGACTTGCGTTCCGGCTACTGGCAAATCCCCATGCACGAAGATGACAAAGAAAAAACAGCGTTTGCCACTCCAGACGGCCTATATGAGTTCAACGTGATGCCTTTCAGGCTATGCAACGCACCCACGACTTTTGAGCGTATGATTGACACCGTGCTGCGGGGCCTGAAATGGAAGACTTGCCTGTGCTACCTAGATGACATTGTTGTCTTTTCATCAACGTTTTCTCAACACCTGCAACGCTTGGATGAAGTTCTGACGTGCCTTGCGGGCGCTGGTCTTCAAATTAACACCAAGAAATGCCATTTCGCCAGCAAGTCCATTAAAGTCCTCGGTCATGTCGTGAGCAAGGACGGAATACGCCCTGACCCCGACAAAACCGCTGCGGTGCTTCGCTTTCCTCGCCCTGAGAAACCTAAAGACTTGCGAAGTTTCCTTGGCCTCGCGTCTTACTTTCGTCGATTTATACGAAACTTTGCCTCCATAGCTGCACCACTACACAAGCTACTTGTCTCCGGTACGCCCTTTGAGTGGTCTCAGGAATGTGAATCGGCTTTTGACATGTTGAAGGATGCCCTCACGACCGATCCTGTTCTTTCCCATTTTGACGAGGCTGCTCCGACTCTCCTGCACACAGACGCCAGCGGCCGCGGTTTAGGCGCCGTTCTTCTGCAGCGCGACAACTCTTCGCGAGAGCGAGTCGTTGCATACGCCAGCCACGTACTCTCTGCAGCCGAGAGGAACTACACGATCACCGAGCAGGAATGTCTGGCCGTCATCTGGTCGGTGCAGAAGTTTCGTCCCTATCTGCACGGCCGTCATTTTACTATTGTTACTGACCACCACACGTTATGTTGGCTTTCCACACTCAAGAACTTATCGGGACGCCTCGGTCGCTGGATTCTGCGTCTTCAGGAGTATGAGTTCGATATCATCTACAAGTGTGGCAAAAAACATCAAGACGCCGACGCTCTTTCTCGCTGCCCGCTACCTACGGCCTCGCTCGGCGCTTCCGCAACCGCCTCGCATACCAAACACTGTGAGCCCAATTTTACATCGGTCCCATCTCTGGCCTCTATAGACCACCTGCCTCCGGACAACGACCAAGAATTTGCCTCTCGCCAGCTAGCTGACCCGTACTGTCGACGGATCATGGGCCATCTCTCTGGAACTTTCTGTCCACTTAACGCGCGGCTACATCGCCAACTCTCGCAATTTAAGCTCGACAACTCCGTGCTGTACCGCCGAATTTACCATCCTGACGGTCAGCGCTGGGTGGCCGTTCTACCTCGCTCTCTCCGCTCTCACGTCCTCACAGCCTTCCACGATGATCCGACTGCAGGTCATCTCGGTTTTCATAAAACCTACGACCGCCTTAGAAGTCGTTTTTATTGGCCTGGCATTACTACTAGCGTAGCCAGGTACGTCGGGTCCTGCACTATCTGTCAAAGTCGAAAACTCCCAACATCTGGTCCTGCCGGTAAACTGCAGCCTCTTCCGTGTCCCGCGACACCATTTGAAGTTGTAGGTGTCGATCTTTTCGGCCCCCTTCCAGTAACTGCCGCCGGCAAACGATGAATCGTGACAGCTGTGGACCATTTGACCCGCTACGCTGAGACATCTTCTGTGGCTACTGGTTCTGCTTCTGAAGTTGCCGATTTCGTTCTCCAAGCCATTATACTCCGCCATGGCGCTCCGCGTGTTCTGATCAGTGACCATGGAAAGGCTTTCCTCTCTCAACTATTGAACGAACTTCTCCGATCCTCCGGCACCACTCACAAGACCGCTTCCAGCTACCATCCTCAGACTAACGGTCTGACCAAGTGATTTCATCGCACACTTGCCGATATGATCTCCGCCTATATTCAACCAGACCACAAAAACTGGGACGCGATTTTACCATTCGTCACTTTGGCCTATAACACAGCCATTCAGCGGACAACCGGCTATTCACCGTTTTACCTGGTTTACGGACGTTCCCCTACTTCCCTTCTGGACGTTTCTTTCTTTACCTCCAACGTAAATCCGTCGCCATCCTCTGCCGAGGAATACGTTTCACGACTCGCCCAGTGCCGCCAGCGTGCTCACCTGAATACCGAAGCCAGACAGCAAGACAGGAAGATTGCTTATGATGCAGCGCATCGTGCTGTCTCTTTCCAACCTGGTGACGAGGTCCTGCTCTTGACGCCTCTTCGCACACCTGGTTTGTGTGAGAAGTTTCAGCCACGGTTTATCGGGCCGTACACAGTTCTGGAACAGACTTCACCTGTTAATTATCGCGTGACGCCACTTGTAACCCCAGCAGATCGCCGTTACCGTACTACCGAGATTGTCCACGTCTCCCGCATCAAGCCCTTCATACGACGTTCCTCCTCTCCTTAACCTGCAGCGGCCAGGCTGGCCGCTTTCAATATTCTTACACCGTGATCTTCACCTAGGTGCAGAGAGTGTGTCTAGGGACGGTTTAGGTAAAACCACCGAACACGCGGAACACGTAGTACAATCGCGTGGTGCGTGATGGGTGTGTGTGAGAGGCGTGAACGGGGTGGGCGTGTGTCCACAGCTTCCGAGCTAGTAAAGTTGCGTTAATTCGTT
This sequence comes from Rhipicephalus sanguineus, assembly GCF_013339695.2. Lineage (NCBI taxonomy): Eukaryota > Metazoa > Arthropoda > Arachnida > Ixodida > Ixodidae > Rhipicephalus > Rhipicephalus sanguineus. The sequence continues at coordinate 116,664,822 of NC_051180.1, forward strand.
ACCACTTAAAACGTGGCAGGCCGTTTCAAGCACGTCTTCATTAGCACTGAAACCGACTCTTGGGAAAAGAAATACAGGCAAGTGAGGTGTGAAAACGCAATGTGAAGTGCTAAATGTTGAGAAAGCGCCTATGAACCAAATGTACTGGCAACAGCTGGGTTGAGGCATTTTCATTGGTGTCATGTGTGCCGACTCTACGTAGTTTCCGTGAATGGTTTGAGAAGTGTTTTGCGTTTTTTTTCCTTCATGTATTGCATGAAGCTGCACACATTTTAAGTGTCCCGTAGAAATGCTTGTACGCAAGAAGAGTAGCTTGGGCTTGTTCGTGTACATACATAACGCAAGCGGAATAGCTCACACCGAGGCAGGGACGGTGTAAGCAAGTCGACACGAGAGCATGTGTTGTCTTGCTTGCTCCGTCGTTTGCTCGTGCTAGGTCTAAGAGGTGCTAGCGCGCGCCCCGGCGCTTTCGCTGCCGTCCATCGAGAGCGTCCGACAGGAGAAAAGAATCGCTCTGCGAGGCTCACTTGTTGCGGGATCGGCAGGAACTGTAAGTAAACTGGGAAAACTTGGCATCGCCTCATATGGAATAATCGAGCTCTTGATTTCTCTCGTGGTTGACGCTGCACCGTCCCTAGCATTCCCCAGAAAGCGATGTTATACGGAGCGGTGACGTCTGCATCGAACTAGCCAATGAGAGCGAGGATCACCCTCCTGGAGTTACCGCTTCGCGTGTGCGCCTGCACCCAAGGTAGCCTGCGCCTGTGTCATGGATGGCTTGTCCCGGCGTCGTTACTCTCTCGATACACGAGCCAAGCCAAGTAATCGAAAACGTAACTGTGCATATGCACGGCCGCACCGAGTAGCAGCGCGCGTCATTTCTGAGACGAAGTGTAGGTAGCAAAACTATGTCGGTCCAAAATCTTAGCGACCTGGAGACTGCGTGCACAGTTGCATGAACACGCTGAAAAGTTGCTCAAGACGCGCTGACGAGCATGGGATCATTACGTCACGCGAAGGCAGCGCCACTTTAATGCATACTACTAAGGCAGGCCTATATGTACGTTATTATGGAGTAATACCTTTTAATATAAAGAAACGAACAATATTTCAATACTAACAAAAAAATCGTCGACCGCGTACAGCAATCAACGGTCACGTGACTGTCTTCATCGGATCATTCATGTTTTTGCCGCCAGAGGCGCAACATGTCACTTTTCGCGACTTTCAATTAAGAAATAAAAATATAAATCCATCTCTCACGAAAAAAACAGGGTTGGTTTGAGTCAGTGCGACGGACGATCTTTACATCAGTGGAGTCAGCTCATTTCATATTCTGGGCAGTTGTCGGTCCCTTTAATACGTACCCGCTTTAAACATACTAACGGTTAAAACGTAGTTGCGACGAACCCCCGACCGAGTCTCATAGAGATTAATGCATTCGCTGATCGCTTAAGTCATAGTGGTTCGTCCTATGCCTACCGGTTAGTGCGTACCTGCGCGTACCGCGATAACTTTTTCTGCCATAAATGTTTACAGCTCCGCTGAACTTGCCGACGCCAAAAGGTGCCGCAAAAGCTCTTCTATCTTTCCTAGAATCGCTGAGAGCGGTCGATCAATTATTCTAACTTCCGTGCGATTGCGGCGACGCCTTTGCGGATAAGCATCGGGAAAGAACCAAGGCGTGATCGATGGTGGCCGCCGACGATCGCGCGCCAGTACGACTTATCGCCGGCAACCCTATCACCTTCACCTATCTGCTCGGGCACACGTGTGGCGTAGCGCTACCTTAAAGGACCCCTGACAGCAAAATTTTTGTTGGTGACTTTTTTGCTGTAATTTGTAGCTTTGTGTCTGGTAATCTCTAAATTAAATCGTAAATGCTCTAGAGTATCGTACAACTAATTCTAGCGTAGTTAATTGTGACCATTTTAGCATCACTTCAAAATGCCCGCCTAAAAACCACAAGAAACTGGCGCCCCATGCAGGGGACCGTCAAAGACCACGTGCACTCAAGCTGTGGGTGACGTTGAAAGCGCGGTTTTCAAATCGGGGCCCCGCGCGTGGTAGAGATTGAAGGTATGTGGATGCCTCGGTATGGGTTAAACCTGTTAAGCGCGTGTCCCCTCACGAAAACTACCTCGAGAGCAGCCCGACAACAGAGCGAGAGGGGTGCGGAACAATAGGCCTTGCCGGGTGCCAGTCGTCGTATTGTGCACGTGCGCCCCGCAAACCTTCTGGGACGTCCACAATACTTGCTTTACTCGTGAACGTCACACGGGGCCTCTATCTACGTCATACCAGGACGTCGCAAGGTGCAGCCAACTCAAGTGAGCACTCACGCTTACTTTAAAACCAAATTAAGATATCTTAAAGGCAACGTTCGTCACTAATAATCGGTCAGATAGGCCCCCGTATACAGGAAAGTCAAACAACACAAAGATCTCGAGGTTTCAATTTTGGTGTCAGGGGCCCTTTAAGCCTACTGCACGATTTTCATAGGCGACAACCTGAGCGCGCTGGGCCACCGATCACTGTCGCCTCGTTGTGCGGGACGGCGTTGAAGTGCACGCCGCTGTGTAGAAACGAAAGCAGCTTACTGTTGCTGAGTTCAGTGTTGCAGCGCCGAGAAACCTCGCTGCCTTGACAATTTCACGCCAAGCGCGCGTACGGTACAGCAAGCGTAGCGCTGTTGTAACCAAAGTTCAAGGGTTTTTTAGGTGGCCGCCTAAACGTGCCTCCGTCCGCTACCAGGAGCGCTAGGGCACGTGGAGATGCGGTGTGCACATCGCTTGCTGAAAGCTCGTCGTCGCTGCGATAACCCAACTAGCTAATCGCCGCATCTGTGCGCGGTCTGGAGCGGAGTGGGTGCGAAGAACATTCACACGGCAAGCGCACGCGTACGGTACAGCAAGCGGCCCTGCACCACGGTGACGGCGTGAGCCGAGTAGGCGACGCGCTGCACGCAACTAGCCAGGGACGATCGGCTCTACGCGGCCGTATGTTTCAATGAAACTTGTCAGTTTTCGCTTAGTGGCAGATCGCGATGCAGACGCGTACACATGTGTTGCAGAGAGCCGATACTGTCCGCTCTGTTGCTATGTCAGCCGCTGCGTGCGTATCGTGGACTCTGCAATAGTTTCGAAATGTGCCTTTGGCGTCTCCACCGCGCGCTATAGGATGGTCGTGCGAGACAGCCAGAATCTTTTCCGCACAGAAAGAAAGAAAAGGCGTAGTGATGCGTACTTGAGGCAATATCTGCTATGGTACTGTGTTTATTTCTGCGTTGGTGGTGATGGCGCACGTCAGGTGACGCAAATTTGTACTTGCTGGTTAATGCGTACTACCGTTTAGTACGCAGTTATGCCGCGTTCCCGCCAGGTACGTATTAACGAGGTTTCACTGTATACTGATTGGCTTCATACTTGAATTCCGCACCCCTGTTCCTCTCTCAGTAAACGGAACTCCTGTTAAACGGAAGGTATTTCCCTGGTCCCTTCAGGTTCCATTTAACGAGTCTACAGTCAACTACAGACTGCAGAATACAGTCTACTGTATTCTTAACATCACGAACGCCCATCTGTCATAGTCTCCTGTCAATTCCACTGAAGATTCTGATCAAGCTTAGTGGGCTGCAGCCCCATTTTGGCCTTCTTCAATGATGACTATACTCTTTGGAAGCACATTACAGTGTGTAAAACATGCAGGAAAAATTAATTACAGTAGACATCAGTACGATGGCGGGTTTCAAGAACTTTTCAGAATTTTCTCAACAGAATGAAATGAATAGGGATGAAGTGGTGCACAAAAATGCACAAGCTCTTGTTTATTCCTGCGAAACCAGAGAAAATTCAGAAAAAGAAAAAAGTCATGGTTGCGCTAGATATTGATTCAGGTTTGTACTGCTGCTTCATATTGTGCTAGAGCCACTTCAAAACAAAATAACAGTACTCCTTTCAACAACTGCTCAACACCTATTGGCTGCATTCTCAAACCTAAAAACATGGTGACGAGACAACAGTTCATTATGCAAGAGAGAGACCACAATAGAAGCAAACCTGCAAGGCAAGGAAGATGGTGCCCACAGTGGCCAGCAGAGTCACAAGCAACAGAATTCCAATGGTGGTGAGAGAGTCTATGGACGTTTTCAGCACAGACACCATCTGAAATTAAAGCACAACGAAGAAGTTGGTTGCCACACACACATACAAATAACTGCCCTTGCTCTTATTGCATAGACTTTTTTCAAACATCAATTTTGTTTTGGCACTACAGGTGTACCAGTGTTGTCCAACACCCTAACATTGAGAGCTAGTTGGTTAACCTTCAATGTAGGCTGAAAGTGACCAACTAAACATAGTGAAAGAAGCGTCCAACTCGTACTATGAAGAAAAATTTCGGGTGGCTCGCAACATGGTTACGCACCTTACCCGTAATCGTAAGAAACAGTATTATTCCGAGCTAATTACAAAAAACTCCGGAAATTCAAAGATAACGTGGAAAATCATAAACTCTGTTATAAAACCCACCCCTAATCAATACGGTATGGCTGATGCACAAATAATGGGAATATCAGCAGAAATTTTGGTTTCAACTTTTAATCAATATTTTTGTAATATTGGTAAAGAAATTGCGAACTCCTGCCGTGAAGTGGTCGTCGGTACCGTTCCGGATAGAGTTATCAATTCTTTTGGATACATCGACATAACTCCTGCGGAAATTGTAACTGTCGTTAAAGCTATGCCATGCAAACATAGTGCAGGGTGTGATGAGGTATCACCATTCATACTTAAAAACTTCATAGACATTCTTTGTGTTCCTTTGGCAAAAATCTTTAATCATGCATTTCACACGTCAACTTACCCAGATTTACTAAAAATAGCAAGGGTTGTTCCAATTCACAAAAATGGAGACCGTAGCCTTCCGGAAAACTACCGCCCCATATCTGTATTAAGTGCCATAAATATAGTGTTCGAAAAACTTATCGCGAAACGACTACTAAATTTTCTCGATCGAGAGTCTGTACTAACAAATAGCCAACATGGTTTTCGTAGCAATAGATCCACTTCCACTGCAGTACTATTTCTTTCAGATATGGTCAATTCTTACCTAAACAACAACATGATAGTGATTGGTATCTTCATTGACGTCAGAAAAGCTTTCGACACCGTTCATCACGGTATACTACTTAGCAAATTAGAACGGTATGGCTTCCGAGGGGGAACTCTAGAATTTTTTCGAAGCTACCTTACGAACCGACAACAAACGGTTCATTTTGGCAACACTAATTCAGGATTTTTGCCCATTACATCCGGAGTACCGCAGGGATCGGTGTTAGGACCTATTTTATTTTCATTGTACATGAATGACCTCCCTTTAATATTACATAACTTCACCCCAGTCATGTACGCTGATGACACTGCTCTCATTTGCGCACACGAATCGATCGATGGAGCCTTAAGCATGGCTAACGAAGAATTGAAACAAATCTGCGACTGGTTTCAGGCCAATAAACTGGCTTTAAACGTTAGCAAAACGAAATACATGGTGATTCATTCGCCATACAAAGTTATTGCTTTGGACTCGTGTGTGCTTCAGGCTGAGAGCGAAACCATAGAAAGAGTGAGTAGCTTAACATACCTTGGAGTTGTTCTAGATCATCATTTCAGCTGGAAAATGCATGTTGACTCTCTCTGCAAAAAACTCGCGACAGCCTGCTTTACGCTTTTCAAATGTCGCCAGTACTTCGATGAAGCAACTTTGAGAACAATTTACTTTGCCATATTTCACAGCCAAGTCTCATACTGTATTGAATCTTGGGGTCATACATACGAATCATACCTAAAGCCACTTATAGTTCTGCAAAAACGTGCTATCCGTTTTATATCAAACGCAAATTACATGGCCCCATCTAAACCACTCTTTCGTCAGTACCAAGTCATGCCTCTACGACTAGTCGTAAATTATAAAACAACAATAATGGTCTACAAGTCTCTAACAGGCAATGTCCCTCTTCACCACTCCCTTTTTATGCCATCACAATTGCAAACAAGAGCCCGTCATTGCGGTAACTTCCTAAAACCACTGGTTAAAAATATTTATGGCAAAAGGCGACTTTATAGCGTTGGCACGTCGTTGTGGAATAACCTACCAGTTCAAGTGAAACAACACCATGCTTTCATTTTCATGCTTAAACGTCATTACAAGGAACTGTATTAGACTATTTATATGTTTAGTATTAAAAAGTGACATGATAAACTAACTAATGTTTTGTATGCTGACCAACAATGCTATTAAACAGATGTATAGAAATATTAGATGTATTAATTATGTTCAGTATGCAAACCAAAAACCAGTTCAACTGCTGTGTATAAGTTATATGTTTTTCAATGTGTTCTTTATCTGTGTATAAGTTATATGTGTTTCAAAATTATCCATATCTTAAACTAAAATGTCGTTCATTGTATAACTTTGTCTCCTGCCTGTACTTTATGTGTACTATAGTTGCATGGATCCAAACTAGCATTCTGCTAAGGATCCAGATGTTGCTAACATGTTTTTGTTTTACTGTATTTCATTTAATGATAATAAAGTTCAAAGTTCAAAAGTTCAAGTTCAATTTCATATCAAAACAGCCACACAGGAGATGCAATTATTCACACTGCCATACAAAGACTATAAGTTTGTATGTTTTTCAACAAAAAATAGTCAAGTTCTAGGGGCTTTACGTGCCAAAACCATGACATGATCATGAGGCACGCCGTAGTGTCTCCTGATTACTTAATTGTGGACTCTTGATTACTTAATTCTGACCACAAGTAGTACACCTAAATCTAAGTACACGGGTCTTTTATCCACTTACAACATGAAGAAATCACTAAAATGTGCAACCTTTCTAGGCCACTACTTGTCCTCAATAAATGTTATTCATTCCTGGCCCGCCTCCTCTCTTTCTGGCTAATGTCACAGACTGATTTTTCATCACAATGCCAAGCACTGTCGCAGTCGAGTAGATACGGTGTTTTTGTTACTGTACGTATGTACGTACAATGGCAAGCAAGAGCTATTAGAAAGAGGGGGCACATTCTACAAAACACAACTGATTCAGAAGTGGTGTTTTCATTTTTCTTTGAAGCATCAGAATATATTCGACACATTATTCAGAGGCAGTTTCCTTCTAAAAAAGTTAGTGCTGTTCAAACATCCATACCTTGTACCCTTATATGTAGGTAAGGAGCTCTCAAGGCAAAAACATCTCAAAAACGCAATGAATAAACAAGCAAATTTACAGACTCGGCAAACACTGGCGAGGGTGGAGGAATCAATACGCACCCGCTTGTCACCCTCCCTTAGCAGTCTCCAGAGCCCGTGCACAGGGGCTGGGAAAAGAGCCTGGCTGCGCTCTTCGTACCAGTTACGCAGCGTCCAACACACAGTGCGTGACTGATCCCGCAGACAGCTCCACAGGTTCAAGTGGCTTCCTGCAACGCATATGATTTGTTCAGTACGTGCCAAACACCACTGAAAATGGTCTCACATTTGCCAATGATCACAATATATGAAGCACGGTGACAAGTCAGTAAATTGCAGAAATTTAGCTGGCCTCAACATCAAGAATAGTGTCGTAACACTGCCATTATGTGGCATGAAATTTCAGTCTTAAATGGGAAAAAAAAGTTCGTCGCACGGAGGGACATGGCTTGCGGAGATATTTAGCTGTGTTTTATGTCCAAACCCGATCAAACTAAATATACTTGTTTAGTTTTTCATGCTGATTTCAAATATGCAATAACTTTTCTTGAAGGTCAACTAATTTACAAGATACACAAAGCTTCCTCTTTATTGTTTCTGGAGACAGTAGGAAAAAATCCGTTCAGCACAAAACAAATGTTATCAGATAGCTACATACTATAATATGCAATAAGTGCAACACTGCAAACAGTTTTCGAATCAAATGATAACTAGTCATTCTGGAATTGATCAAAATTAAATGTATGTGCCATGACTACCATGAAAAAAAAAACAAAATCAAATGTAAAAAACCTATGAGTAGAAAATGAGAATTCTGCTCTCAGCACTTTGTGATACACAATTTGGGCTTCATGTTAAAGCAATAATTACAGCTCTAGCTGTTCTAGATCATGAGATATTACTCCGACAAGCTAAGTAAGTGACCCAAAAACATGTCAAACAAGGGACTAGCGTGGTCCCGTGTTTCTTCTTCTGGTCCCTGTCTCCTTTTACGCAAGTAACCATGTCATATTATACCACATTCAGCTCATACTCGCTGCGCAGATATAAATTGTGGATGAAATACTGATCTTATAAGACTTAACTTAGGCTTAACATGTGAAAGAATAGTTGTAGATCTAAATAATGTAGTAAAGGAAAAATTTGTTCTTTGATGATTTTTTTATCTCCACAGGTCATGTCCACCCTTAAGAAAGAATGCAACATGTCATGGAGACACTACCAGAAAGTATTTTCGGACGCCAGCTGAGTGGGTGTTAACTTCATGGCCATGTTGCAAAATGCAGACAACAAGCACTGAATGCACAAAATATGCTTAAATTACTGTTTTCTATAATTTGGAAAGCGTGATGCCTCGCAGTTCATGAAAGCGTTTTGTCTGCACTCCAGGGCAGACACCGTGGTTTATGCGTATGAATGGACGCAGTTGTGATAATCTCCTCAAGTCTTCAGCACTGTTTAAAATGCCATATGTAGAGGTTTGTTTACCAAGCATGGAAATATAGAGTGCTTGAATTTTGTTTCCCAGTAATAAAGATTATATGCGATTCTAAGTTTTGCTCACTTGGATTCCCTGTGCAGATTCATAAACTTATAAATGGTAAATATAAGTGTAGATTACTAATTAGCAAAAGCCACAATGTGTTGAATTGATGACAAGACTCAATACATTCTATGGAAGGAAACCATGGAAAACAAAACAGCACTGAAGCACTGATATGCACCTATGGTTAACACGGAGATTATCCAGGGATTAAGACTAACCAGGGCAGCCAAGTGTTATCTTTAAGCTTATGTTTGAGTTGTCTTCTAAAATAACATTTAGCACTGCTGACGAATCTACACCTCCGTGTACACCTGCCATTAAGGCCACATTTGGGCGCTAACAATGAAGCATTTGCAATCGTTTTTAATACCATGGGCAAGTTGTTTTGATCATAAAGTTCTGAAAATGGTCGGCCAAGTGAAAAAAAAGGTCAAATATGATATAATTTCTACACAAACATGATACGCCAAGACAGACTAGCTTCAAGAAGACCATTTGTAGAAAGAAAAAAAAATTGGGAAAATCCTTTCACTAACACTATTGATAATGATGCTTTATAATGTTACATCCTGAAAGTGTGAATTAGGCTATGAGGAACGATGTGGTGGAGGATTTGAGATGGTACTCCAGGTTCTTTAATGTGTACCCAAAGCACACCCCACAAGTGGCTTTTGCATTCCACCCTCCTTGACACGTGGTTGCTGCAGCCAGTAATCAAACATGCAACACTGTGACCAGCACTTATCCCAATTGTAGCTTAGCTACCATAACGTTGGGGATGGAGACACTGGCGAAAAATAGTGTTGTCGTGATTTGAGTGGGAAAACCTGGTGCTTGAAGGCTTGACTCTCAAAGGTGCAATGCAAAAGATGGAGTGTAAACAATGCAACTTGCCCACTCGCTTGATGACTGTGTAGAGCAAGGGCACGTAGGTGAGGTGCAGAAGCCAGATGTAGCGCCACAACTGAGCCAGCAAGCAGGCCCAGACCAGCGTGGACAGGTACAGCCGACTCCTCCCGGCATCTTTACCACCTTTTGCTTCTGCAAAGTTTGTTACTAGTTACCTAAGCCACTAAAAACATTTCCATATCAGAATTCGCTCTGTGTCGAATGCTTAGATCATCAGAAAAAAAAGTCAAAGGAACTTAAAGGCCTTTTATATAAACAACCTAAAACACAAACTGTAGAGGATATTTAGTCCAGCTTCGTTTCCAAATTATGGTTCTAATGGCCACTTCCAATGCAACAACACGCTAAGTGAGCCAGAAAAGACGGAGAACAAGTAGTGACATTACGTGAAGTTGTCTCAACATCTTTCTGAGCCGTGGGTTTTTGTTACATCTATATGGGTCTAGTTATCGGTTCACTAATAATAAAATAAATTTTACTGAATTTTAAAAGAACCTAACACTAGGCCACGCAAGCCTGGATAAGTTTGCTTGAACCAATATTGCTATTAAATAAATGAAAATACCTCGGCATTCATAGCAACAGACTAGTACTAAATTCCAGAGGAATGTTTGAAATTCATACTCAACGATGATAATTTATTTTAACAGCGGAGCTGTTTAGGGGCAAGCCTGTTGATGAATGGTGTTGATGCCAGTCATGCTCAGAGCAGGTTCCCCGCTGTGCCAACAGATGGCGCCACCGCCTCACACAGCAAGTGCCAGCAAGCACCACGTGGTGGGAGAAGAATGGGACAGAGGAAAGGGGCATCTAAAAGAGAGCGTGTGCTTCACATGGCCTTCCCCGCCATGGATGCCGAACATTTAGGAGCTCCCAGTGGGCTCGCCGGCGATCCCCGGCCCATACGCCTTATGGAAAAGGCAGACGCTGCACGGTTAGAATGTCAGCGTGCACTCGCCTGTGAACGCCAGCGGCGTCAAAGAGTAAATAACCCTTCGGTTCGCACCGCGGGAACAGCAGCGAAACGCTGGTGGAGAGATGCCATAGAAGTTCTTGACAAAACATCGTCCACGTCAGTCAGTGTGCCGAATGCCGTTCACAGCTCTGCTGTTTCTTCAGATTTCACAAGCGTGGAACTGGGTTTAATTTTTTTGTTACCAAATGAATCAGTATGCTTTACCAAATGGAGCGAAGTATGTTTCTTCGGCATTCCCTTAAGTGCCACCCTAATAAAGTGCACATTTTGCTTTACATGTACACACTTTTTATATCTTTGTGACGTATGTGCCTTTTTTATTGCCTTTTGTTTTCGTCTATTTTAGAACATTCTTATGTAATGGATCCATTACTATCCTAATTGGCCAAGGATCCAGATGCGTGATGATAATATAGCTGTACCAATTCCACTTGAAAACAAGACTATTTTTCATTTCTCATTTCCATACCTGTCCTGTATCATAAGTGGCAAGCATTTCAAAAATTACACGCAAGCAAGCTAGTAAACATCAAAATAAGCACAAAATACAGAGGAAGGAATCCCACGGCATAGTGCAGTATACAGAAAGTAACACAATGAACTGATAAGTATGCAATGATTGAATGACCTCTGGTAACTCTGGTGCAGTAATCGTGCCAGGTTATTGCATGGGTGAGTTGACTATCAAAGGAGTCTTAAGAGTACTGAGAAATGTAAAATACTGATGAAGCATTGTAGAAAAAATGAAAATATTTACCTTGCAGTGTGCTGCAGTTTCTTAAAAATTATCACTTTGGTGGAGACACTACCATGTTTGAGAGAATGTTGGACATGCTGCTAATGACAGCAATGGCAAAAGAATAACCTTTGAATTTCTCATAATGCTTGCAGCCAATCATTACCTCTTTCATGTACTCCGAGTCGCGTGTTTTATTCTCTTTTCAAGAAAAATGGAATACAACTGACTGCAAAATAAACAGACATTCAGTAACTCCATGATCATTATGGCTCACTAGAATACGTACAAAGCAACATCCCACCACCTAATTGTTTCTTGACACGAAGTCTCGAATGCCTCGTAATAAATTACTGCAAATTTGATGTATTCATCAACAGCTCACCATAATTCACTCCAAAGGAGCTGAAGGAAGTGTTCTCAAACAATAACTCCGGATAATACTGCCACGCCCACTTCTTGTTTTATTTTGATGTTTTTGGGTTTGACCAGCAAGGACGGTTATCAACGCTCGAGGCTGTCCGCAAAGCGTGTTCGAGAAGCTTCGCGATTGTAGGAGATCATTTTGTTAAGATTGCGCGCAAGACGCGCACACTCGAGCTTATTCTAGAACTTGCGCGACAACCAGCGATAACGCTGGAATATTCCACGACGCATGTATAAATGCCGACGCGCTTCACCGCTTGTCAGTTGATCGACGGTCGACGCTCTGTTCGCCGCTATCAGTGTATTGCTGTAGTTTGACTTTCAGTTTCTCGGCCACAAGTTCGGCCAAATAAACAGTTTCTTCTCGGACGTGCTGACTGCTGTCTTCGTCGACGTCACGACCACGTGACATCTGGTGGAGGTGCTGGGTAGTAGTCGATGTCGCGAGGCCGTTCGCCTGGCTGCGGACACGGCGCGTTGATGGCGAATCGGCACAGCCCCATCTGTCGGTACTGGCAGCGGCGGTACGTGTGGCCGGCCTCCCCGCAGTGGTAGCAGAGCGGGCAGTTGTCAGGGGCACGCCAAACGTCGGTCTTTCGGGGGGCGCATCGTTGTCCTTTCGGCGGGCGATATGGCGTCGGTGGTGGTGGCGGCGGAACTGCTGCGGTAGAGCGGCGTCTTGACACGGGCGAGGAGGGGGGGCGTTGCGTCGGGCTGCAGCAGCATAGCTCATGGCTTCCGGCTGAGCCTGCGGTGCTTCGGGAATTCCAAGCGATTGCCGGACTTCCTCGCGGACAACGGCGGCGATTGAATCCGCTTGATGCTGCGGCGGGGCTAAAAGCTTTCGCAGTTCCTCCCGCACGATCACTCGAATTGTTTCACGCAGGTCGTCGGATCAGAATGATTAAACTTCTGCGTAAGCTGGCGTCGAGCGGCGATTGAATTGTCGGATCCGCATCTCCAGCGTCTTTTCAATCGTCGTCGCTTCGGAGATGAATTCCTGGACAGTACTCGGTGGGTTCCGCATCAGACCTGCGAACAGCTCCTGCTTTACTCCTTGCACGAGGAAGCGAACTTTCTTGTCTTCCGGCATTTTGGGGTCGGCGTGGCAGAAGAGTCTGGTCATCTCTTCTGTGAAGAGCACCACGTTTTCGTTTGGCAGCTGCGAACGGGTTTCAAGCAGCGCTTCAGCCCTCTCCTTGCGGATGACGCTCGTGAACGTAGCAAGAAACCTGGTGCGAAATGTTTCCCACGTTGTCAGGGTTCGCTCTTGGTTTTCGAACCAGGTGCGAGCGGCGTCTTGCAAGGCGAAGTAGACATGCCGTAGCTTGTCTTCGCTGGTCCAGGCATTGAAAACAGCTACTCGGTCGTAGGCTTCGAGCCAGCTTTCCGGCTCTTCGAATGACGATCCGCGGAAGGTTGGCGGCTCCTTGGGCGTCCGGAGAAGGATCGGTGCGGGCGGCACAGCGTCTGTCATCGTCGCTGTGGTCGAGGTCATGGTCTTTGTTTGCCGGGTCTTTTCAGGTAGAGGCCCGTACTCTGGCGGTAGACCTTGTTGCCTGCGGCTTCCTCGCTGCTCGGCCTTGGCGTCGACGTCTTTTTTGCGACTCGGGCTTGGTTCACGGCTTGACGGGGGCGTCCGGAACATGGACGAACAGCTCTTGTTTTTGGGTCATGTGATCAGCAAGACTGGAGTGCGCCCAGACCCGCAGAAAACAGCTGCCATCGCCGCTTTCCTGCCACCCACCGACAAGAAGGCCGTGCGCCAATTTCTCGGCTTGTGCACCTATTACAGACGCTTTGTCAAAGACTTTTCACAGATCGCCGTGCCACTAACGCAGCTCACGAAGACCGATGTCGAATTCAGGTGGCAAACAGCGCAAGTCGAAGCATTTCATGAACTGAAACGACGCCTGCAGACAAGAAGGTCATGCGCCGATTTCTCGGCTTGTGCACCTATTACAGATGCTTTGTCAAAGACTTTTCACAGATCGCCAAGCCACTAACGCAGCTCACGAAGACCGATGTCGAATTCAGGTGGCAAACAGCGCAAGTCAAGCATTTCATGAACTGAAACGACGCCTGCAGACAAGAAGGTCATGCGCCGATTTCTCGGCTTGTGCACCTATTACAGACGCTTTGTCAAAGACTTTTCACAGATCGCCAAGCCACTAACGCAGCTCACAAAGACCGATGTCGAATTCAGGTGGCAAACAGCGCAAGTCGAAGCATTTCATGAACTGAAACGACGCCTGCAGACAAGAAGGTCATGCGCCGATTTCTCGGCTTGTGCACCTATTACAGACGCCTTGTCAAAGACTTTTCACAGATCGCCGAGCCACTAACGCAGCTCACGAAGACCAACGTCGAATTCAGGTGGCAAACAGCGCAAGTCAAAGCATTTCATGAACTGAAACGACGCCTGCAGACTCCTCCGATACTTGCGCATTTCCACGAATACGCCGATACGGAGATTCACACCGATGCAAGCAGCGTCGGACTCGGCGCCGTACTTGTGCAGCGGACGGAGGGACTGGAAAGGGTTATCAGTTATGCTAGCCGGTCGCTGTCTAAGGCAGAGGCCAACTATTCCACAACAGAAAAGGAGTGCCTCGCCATCATCTGGGCTACGTCAAAGTTTCGCCCCTACCTCTACGGCAGGCCCTTCAAAGTTGTGAGCGACCATCACGCCTTGTGTTGGCTAGCTAACTAGAAGGACCCTTCAAATCGCCTCGCACGGTGGAGCCTAAGACTTCAAGAATTCGACATTACCATTGTGTACAAGCCCGGAAGGAAACACACCGACGCCGACTGCTTGTCTCGTGCCCCCGTCGTCCCACCACCGCCCGACGACCAGGATGATGACAGCTTCTTGGGAGCCATAAATGCCGACGACTTCGCCAAACAACAGCGAGCCGACCCGGAACTGAAGGGTCTAGTGGAATACCTGAAGGGCAGGACCATCGTTGTCCTAAAAGTATTCAGGCAAGGATTGGCATCAGTTTCCTTGAAAAACAACGTCCTCATAAAGAACTTCTCTCCGGCCCGAGCCAGCTACCTTATCGTTGTACCTTCGGGACCGCGACCAGAAATTCTGCATGCCCTGCACGACGACCTGACGGCTGGACACCTCGGACTTTCCCGCACGCTCGCACGAGTACAGGAAAAGTACTACTGGCCGTGCTTTGCCGCCGACGTCGCCCCCTACGTTAAGACTTGCCGAGATTGCCAGCGACGGAAGACACCGCCGACTATAGTCGGTGACAACCTAAGAATAAATATAAGCTCCGCCCACGAGGCCGCATTGCTCATATTTTGCATGCCTCCGCGCTACAAACGAAGTAGTTCCTAAACAATGGCAATACTTTTCACTCATATAAACCTTATTTTGCAATGCTGCACTGATATTGAAATAAAGAAAGCAAAGCTAGATAAAAGAAATTGTGAAGGCACGGAGTTCACCGTCAGCATAACAATATTTGTGTTGTTTAAATCGCACCCCCCGCCGCCTTCGTCTCGGAGTCTATACGAAAAAGTAATGTACATATCAAAGGCGATGTTTCTGAACAGTACCTAACATGGTATTAAAACAAAGAATGCCAGATTTAACATAAAACTTAAAATAAAGGAATCATTATTTTACGGTTTAACAGAACAAAACAGGGGCATTTATCACGTTTAATAAGGTCGTTTGTAATTTTTTTGCGAAACTCTCGCCGCCAGGTTTCTTCACTGCCTGCTGTAACTATGGCAACTGTGACTCAAAGCGAAGTATGGCGAAATGGTCCGAGATTGCCTTTGTGAATTTCGACTCTTGTGTTGCCGTAAATACCGCATTTGCGTCTCTAGTCGCCGTGCTTGTAATCGTGTTTCAGGAAGACACCAAGGCTTCATTTGACGTCTTGCTTCATCGAAATAAAAGCATGTTGCACACATGGCGTTTAACTGTGGGGGCCACTGCGTGCGTTGCCGTTCACACCAAGGAGGTGCACGCGGCTAAATTGGCATTGACTAAAAGCTTTACGTGGAATTGTTTCTCGCTTCGACAACTTGCACTGGCACTGCCATTACCCCTTAAGCCCTTGAACGTTCAAGTTTTTAGTTAATTTATTACTTAATTATTACATAACTGCGTCACCCCAGTGGGAATTACAGCAGGGGGGCCCACTTTTGCTAGAAGAGGGGCCCCTACCTTCTATATATGTGTGTGTCTGTGCGAAGGTTTATATATATCTGCACGTAGATTGTGAAGAGGCTGTCATCGGTTGCCGTAAGACAAACAGGAAAAGGATACGTGCTTCTCAAAAGACAGTTTATTTGTCAACGTTTCGATCGGAGACCGATCTTTATCAAGGGAATATTTACGAGGCTTCGATGCGCTTTTATAGCATCGTCCTCCGTGCAGGTAGAGCGACAAAAAAAATAAATAAGAAAAAATGTAGAAATGAAAAAAATCTGGAGACCAAAAGATGACAATTATACACTCGGACATAGAAAAAGCACATGCATCCTCGAAGAAAAAAAAGGAAAACATATAGATGTCTACATAGGTAATCTCGGTGGACACAATCAGTAGTACATTCCTTTCGTAGATTGTCAAGCCCGAGCTCTCCGGCTCCCCCCTTCTCATTTGTTCGTGAAGCATAGTGAGGGGGTGAGGCTTCACAGGAAGGGATAAGCGCCTAAAAAAGGGTCTATGCACTATAAGCTTCACGAGTTTAATATAAACAAATTATCACTGTGTAATACATGCCCACAATACACGCGAAATGCTAAAAAACGCACGTTAGACAAAAACAAGGATTCCAAATATGATATCGTGAAATATGATGCAACGCCATTAAAAACAAACGCTTTTTTCCACTCAATAATAGTTTTAGCGGCGTCACTTCAGTTACGATCACGATCCATGCAATCGACGTGTCACAGCGAGCGCATCATTTCACGGTTCGTAGACAACGATTACCTCGCACGGCGTTTCTCATTGCCAGGCGTTCATGCATCGAGCGCGACACTTACGCGATGGGCACTTCAACCTAGCACATGATTCTGGGCTGGTGGAACTAAATTCCGTTGATACGACGCAACTGCGCCAATAGGCACACGTCACATAATCACAAACGCATCAGATGACCACAATAATCTTCTTATAATGCACACACCACTGCATATTCTTCACACCTGGTTTGTTTATTTTCGCATTCTGTTGCGCTAACGGGTTATGGTGGTCGCTTTCTTTCTCTCACACTTCGTCCGCACATACGTCGTTTATATAGGCGCACAGCACGGCGCATATCACAATAGATCACCAAGATTCCCATGTCACGAGCTCCAAGCAACACACACACGCGCACATGTGGCAACGCTAATGCCATGGCTTTTGCGGGCGGTAAATCGTACACAGACGCGCATATTCCGACTTCACTTTCACCTCACTGCACACGAATGAACGCGACGACAATCGCCAATGTGGTGACCCTCAGGCGATATGCTTGATGTATCCGAGCGATGGAGGGAACACACGCCGTGTTGCAACTTGACGCTGCCGAAACGACGGAACGCGCTAAAGCGTTGTAAAACACTCCGAGCTGCTGCCACTTCGGTGCACTTCAAACGCGGCACAGTCACAGGCTTCTACTGCATCGGATCACGACCGGCGAGGACGATGCTGGGTACTTGCGAATAACAGTAGGATATAGCATCTTCTGGAAGAAACAAACACCGCAGGAAATTCGAAATGACGGATCTCGGTCTCGGTGCAGCGGTACCTCGCCTCTCGTCGCGAACGGCGCCATGTTGCATTTTTCATTAGTTCGTCTTAACCGTTACGTCAATGTAAAGATCGGCCATAGTTGGACGCGCATAAGATGCCTGAGGAATGGCTCGAGCTCCCAGCGGAGCCGGCCTGCCTTCAGTTTTGGACAAGGGCCGCGCGGTGGCGCTCGCGACCGACACTATCATCACGGCGGCGGGCTTAGTGTGTGCTTCGTTATCCATCCTTCTTGTTCTTTTTTCTTTTTTTCTCTTCCTTTCTTGTTTTTTTTTACCCGGCTAGGCCACAGTATCTGCGGCCACCCTGTTCAAAAGAAATAGCCACCTATCATCATCATCATCTTCGAGATCGGCAACTTTGCACGGTCGTTTCGGAGGCTATGCCAAATGTCAAAACTACGGGAGCGGCCGCCACATGTGGCGCTAGCGACCGACACTAGTGGAAAGGAGGAAAAGGAGAGGGTTTGGCAGCTGGTTTTTTGGTGATGCAGCAGGCATCTTTAATATAGGAGGTGATGGCATAACACAAATGGACAGCAGTATAGTTTACTTTTTATTCTTAGCTTGTCACCGACTATAGGCCCGCAGGACTTCTGCAGCCAATCGAACCACCTCACCGGCCGTTCCAGCAAATCGGGATGGACCTACTGGGGCCGTTCCCGATGTCGACTTCCGGCAACAAGTGGATCGTCGTAGCAACTGACTACCTCACCCGCTACGCCGAGACAAAGGCCTTGCCCAAAGGCAGTGCCGCCGTGGTAGCCAAGTTCTTCGTGGAGAACATCGTCTTGCGTCATGGCGCCCCAGAGGTCCTCATCACAGACAGAGGTACCGCCTTTACTGCGGACCAAACTCAGGCGATCTTCAAATACAGCGAGACTAGCCACCACCGCACCACCGCCTACCACCCGCAGACCAAAGGCCTCACCGAGCGTCTAAATAAGACCATCGCCGACATGCTGGCCATGTACGTCGATGCTGAGCACAAGACGTGGGACGCCGTCCTTCCGTACGTGACCTTCGCTTACAACGCGGCCGTCCAAGAAACGACGCAGATGACGCCGTACAAGTTGGTCTACGGAAGGAGCCCGGCGATGATGCTCGACGCCATGCTACCGAACATCACCGACGAAGAAAACCTCGACGCTGCTGCTTACTTACAACGTGCCGAGGAAGCTCGACAGCTCGCCCGCCTGCGCATCAAGACCCAGCAGCACACCGACAGCCGTCGCTACAATCTTCGACGACGCTTCGTGGAATACCACCCGGTGACCGTATCTGGGTCTGGACGCCGATACGCCGACGTTGGCTTAGCAAAAAACTCCTTCGGCGATACTTCGGGCCATACAAGGTTCTTCCACGCCTCTGCGCTCTTGACTACGAGGTCATCCCAGACGGCATTACGAACTCCCAGAGACGCCGCGCACAACCTGAAGTCGTCCATGTCCTGCGCCTTAAGCAGTTTTTTGCACATTAGCGAACCTGGGGACTCTACTTTTTCCTTTGTTATTGTAATTTATTTATGTATGCACTTGTTTTTTTTTTTCTCTTCTTTGTTCTTTCACAAGCACCGGGACGATGCTTTTTCAGAGGGGGGCAATGCCACGCCCACTTGTTTTATTTTGACGTTTTTGGGTTTGACCAGCAAGGACAGTTATCAACGCTCGAGGCTGTCCGCGAAGCGTGTTCGAGAAGCTTCGCGATTGTAGGAGATCATTTTGTTAAGACTGCGCGCAAGACGTGCACACTCGAGCTTATTCTAGAATTTGCGTGACAACCAGCGATAACGCTGGAATATTCCACAGCGCATGTATAAATGCCGACGCGCTTCACCGCTTGTCAGTTGATCAACGGTCAACGCTCTGTTCGCTGCCATCAGTGTATTGCTCTAGTTTGACTTTCAGTTTCTCGGCCACAAGTTCGGCCAAATAAACAGTTTCTTCTCGGACGTGCTGACTGCTGTCTTCATTGACGTCACGACCACGTGGCAATACGGTCATTTTCACGCCATTTTGTGCGATCTGACACACAATGCATTGATGTCAATGAGTAACAGCGTTCCTGGCATTCTGCCAAGGCTGCGTGCACTACACTGCACAAGGAAAACTGTCAGCCACACACCTAGACACAAACAGTGCCGAGTGACATGCAACCTCATAAAACAGTATACACCCGTATCCCAGTAAGCGAATGTTACAAGGATACTGCCTCAAGTTACAACTCTGCTCTCTCCCTTGTATGACCTCTCCCATATTCACTACTTGAACAATGTCAGAAAATGCTGCTGATTGGTAGTCGAGGGTCCTGTGAACATGTGAGCCAAACATTACGATGTAGCACACAGCATGGAATTTACAATTAAATTTCAAAGTCAGCTAGAAATCGATCGCCCTTTTCTCAGTAAATGATGCCATAAGCCCAAATTTTACTGCGTAATAAGCACATGAACACAGCCATTGGCTGATATGAGCATCATGAGCTGCACAGTTACCGCAGCCGCCGCGGGGTACCGCAACATGCCTGCACCGCATTCTATGGGGCTAGAATTACACACAACTTAGAATTACACCAGCACGCTCATAATCACACTGAAATTGAGCTGTACATTGAAAGAAAAAAAAAGAAAATAAAGTGCTCAAGGTCATAACGCACGCTGACGTATGGACATAGCTTCTTGCCCCCTTGTCCACCCCCCCTGTGCATCTTTCAGCATGCTTGCTGGGATGAAAGAAGAGAGAAAGCAGTTGAAACGTGTGACAAATCCCTTCCGCTCGTACCTGATGGATTCTAAAAATTTTTTTAGGCAGTCGATTCGTGAGGCAATAAACTCCGACAGTGAGGGCATTCTATGATTACTTGGAAAAGTGTCGCAGGGCCCCTACAACTTGAGTCAGTCAAGTCTGTTCATGCAAACATCAACATGCTTTAAGATGCACATTGTGTTTCCTTGAGCGTGTGCACATCAGGCATTACGATGATGTCAGGCATTCAAGTCGAGTCATGGCTTCAAGTTAAGTTGCACTGCCGAATAGGAAGGTCTTTCCCTGACACAGAGGGGAACGGAACCAGAGTAGCGACTAACCGGCATCTTCCTCCTTGCTTTTGCTCTCCTGGTCACTGTCCTGTACAGTGATGGTTGGCTTCACCGTGATGGCGGGCAGCACGATGTCGCCCTCGCTCGATCCGGGTGCCGGGGAGGGTTGCCGATGCAGAACAGAGTGCAGGGGCGCAGCTCTCAGCTCATCCGATGGTGTGCCACTTCTGCTGCTGGTACCCTCAGCCTCGTGGCTAGTGCCTTTGTCCTGCACAAAAGACAGTTTCAGAGCCGTCAGCACTGTGTTTCTTCATGCCACAGTTAAGAATGGTCTGACCAATTCCAGTTTGTTTATTTATGCACTTATTTACTCGTTCATTCGTTTATTTCCAGGGCCAATTAGTTTTCCAGAGAGAAATATAGAAAATTAAATACAAATGCAAAATGTGCATACACATGCAAGGAAATGATTACGATAATTTAAAGGGGCACTAAAGTGGACCATTGAATCATTTTAGACAAATAAGTTATTCCTTCAGAACTCGATTGTCATTAATTTTGCCATCATAGGTTCATTATGAGAAGGGGAAATGGAGGTCAAAGCTTCATTTCAAACCTTCGAACAACGCGCCCGATGCTCTACCATTTGAGGTATGGCGGCGGTGGTCCTCTCGTTTATCTTATCGGGTATTTATGTGCGTGTTATCCGAAGGTTGCAGGTTTGGTCCCTGTCGGCAGCAGGTTGTCTTTTCTTCCACTTTACTTCCTTCACATCTGTATCACAATTACTACAATACACTTAAAACAGTACAATTAACATCCCCTGCACCTTCCTTAGCTTCATTATCTTTAGTGTCCCTTTAAGAATAGCAGAGGGTCTTGAAATCTTGCACTTTAATGAAAATGATGGCAGCAGGGACGTGGTCGCAATCTTCACTAAACCCTGGCATAAAAGAGCACTGATTAATTCAGCCAAATGAGATACCAACCTCTATAAGCTAATCAACATAAGTAGAGGCATAGTTAACAGTATTATAGGTCCTCATTATTCAAATAAATGTTGCAAGAAAAGACAGATTTGTTGACATAATTTAAGTTCTAAGTACTGCTATCCAAGGCAATGTATTAAATTTGTTGACGAAATGGACTACCAGATAGAAATGAAGTTTGTGAAAATATTACTTCTTGTAATGACAAGCAGCTATCATGCAGTGTTCTATGTATTCTTCACTATATAGCATGCACATCGCACAAATGGTACTACTAATGCAAGACTAGCATGCATGTGTTTTTTAAAATAGTTTCTTATATGGCTTTTGCATAGGGCTTACTTCAGTTTGTCAACTACAATGAGGCTACTAAACTTACAAGCTTGGGAGTTAATTAACAGATCTTTGTTAACTGGCAACTGTAGCTGGTTAAAACTTAAAAAAAATGTCAGTTCCGCCCACAGCCATTGCTCTCCCTATCACAGAGATTTTGCATAAATGCTCCATCCAATAGCACTTACTAATTTTCGTGAGATCAAGCACTTCTCGAGTGCTTCAGATGGTTGAATTTCTCATACAGACACACGTTTGTGTCGCTGGTTTTAGGGTGGAAACTTGAACGTCCTGGTAAATTTTGTCAGGGATTCTGACATATCTACTCAGCCAAACATAACGTCTTAGGTAATAACGATGAACCTTTAACTTTGAAAGTGCATAGTATTTACGTTAGCCGAGAAAGAGTACTTACGGTTCAAACGAAAACCAGCTAGCATGACTGTCTTTCGCAAATGAAGGGCGGTACCGCAGTTTCGTGGGCAGAGCTTACATTTTTTCTAAGCCTGTAACAGACTATAATTACCATGTGTCACCCATCACAACATGGTTGTCACCACTAGCAGCTTACCACCCGCACTGCCAACCTTTCATTTTAACTTTGTTAATGTCTTGCTTAAGCATTGCTTGACGCCTTTGTAGAAACACTTGGTATAGACACCTGCCAATAGTGAGCAGATAATGCTCGTACATTTCGCCAACTCTGCAACTGCAAGGAGTCCACGCAGATCAACAGGCTGCACACAACTAGGCATAGTGACAAGTATTACTTCCTCCAGTGGCAATTCCTTATTGTGGCCAAACACTGCCCGAGAACACCGTATTTTCTTTGTAGCATGCACAGTAAAACACACAGCTCAGGCACAAGCATTACTTGCAGTTGTTAGTGCTCCGGATGAACGCTCATAAACTCAACGCAGTTAACAAGCAGCCCCCTAAAACATCTGTGATACCCTATAGCCTTTGCAAAATGTCTAGCCGGTGTCAACACAGGGCCACATTCTAAAGTGGCCACAAGAGGTTGTCACATTTCACATTCTTTGCAGTACTTCTCAGCAGAGTGAAATGTATATTTCAGCAGCGGCATTTCACTGGTATGGCTGAAATCCTGATGTTGGCTGTATTTACAAGACAGAAACAATGAAAGGAAAAACACAAATGAAATAGTGACAAATCTGTGTAAGAATCGAGGATGGCAGGGTCGTACTTGCCCCTACAATCTTATTGTGAACAAGGTGAACACGATGCTTCATGAGTAAACAGGTCAGAGACAGTGTCCGCAACAATCATCCTGGAAGATGAGTACAGTCACTGCCACAGCAGGAAGGAACAGGGAGCGAAATATTATGCACAAGAAAAAAACGAATGAATGAGGATGTTTACAGCACCTTTTTTACCTGCGACGCTCTTGCCAGTAGCTCACAGTAAACAATATTTCTGAACAGCTCCGTGTAAGTAGCGCCTGCCTCAGTTTCTAAAAGGTAACATTTAAACATGATATCGTAACTCATATCCTCACTCGCTATGCCCGATAGTCCCTCATAATCAGGATAGATGAGAAGACAGCACCAAAGTTCATCTAGTTTGTCATGCTGTCCTGCTTATACCAGGCACTCTGAAATTACAATCCCCAATTCTAGCATCAAAAGTCCCGACCCATTAAATGACCACTTTCACGTTACTGCAAACGGGTTAAACTGCCAGATCAAACAGTCTTAACATCTACAGATATGCTAAACTGAACCAGTGTGAGCTGAATGTGAACCAGAAACGGAGCTGGTAACTGAACCGGATGTGCGCGCCTGTCGGTGGTGATAAATAGACAGTGCACTCTACAGCATTGATAATGCTTGCTGCTGTTCGTGTTTCTACTGACGCCAATAGTACATGTGGAATGACAGATCGGAGACAAACTTAGTCAAGGAATGCGTGCAGGGACCAGACAGGGGCACAGCACACCACACTGATTAGCGAGGAATGCAACAGGCAAATGACTTTTCAGACTTCTACTGCTGTGCCCACTGACTTGAGATGACTTGCGTGTAGACTCTGGTGGGGCCATGCCTGGCAGAAACACAGTGTCTGGCTCAAGGCTGAATGACACCCGCTTCTTGGTGATCGGCTTGGGAGGGCCCAGGTGGTCCTAGGTCCAAACACTTGGGCTCGTCACCAAATTCCACGCCAACAACAAGCATAGGGGGCCGTGTGTCGTAACATACTTGTGGAATACTGTGTCACAGCCGCTATTACAGTGCAAAGAAATGTTTTTCATGGTACTCTGTCTGTAGTGCTTGGCACAGTGCAGTGAAAGCTATGAGTCGCGTTGGCCAATCGGGAACAAGAGCTGCCTGCTGCACGTCCCAGAGAGAGGACCACCAACGTTTACCCATGGTACATGACTAATTCTTCAGTGGTTACCCTCTCTGATGAAGTGCTGAGCACAGACACATTAGCAACAGACAATGCACATCCCATTTTTATGTTTCACTCCCGATTGGCTAATCTGACCAGCAGCTTTCATGCATAGAGTTCGCTAATAAAGTATTATTTAACAGGACACCATTCACCTGGACACGTAATGCACTCCATCGATATGAGTGACTGAAGTCAAACTATGTTAATCTTCCTACACACTATGAAGCCATACTGCCAATATCAATGTGGCTTGTTGCCTGCCATCCAGTTGACATTGCGTACTCACTGGATCACAGCTGAATACCCACAATCTCTTCTTGCTGTGGAGAGATATGTATCACTTAAATATGCAGGTGCACAGAGCTAGTTCCACAGAATGAAAAAATGCAGGCAAGCAAGCACAGACATTAAAAAGCATCTTGCTCCTAGTTATAGTAGTTTGCTGATAAGCAAAAAGCTGAAAGCTGTTGTTTTTTTATGTTTAACGTTCGATCTGTCTGATTGCTGGTGTGCCATTTCAGTCATCAATTCAAAAGCCTTTTAGATAATACATTTGGAGTTAAGGTCGTTTAACTTGTCCCCGCCTGTGCGAGTTATTGGCAATGCATTGCATGCTTTTGCTGCTGCCTGCCAATAAGGTCCCTTACGCCAGTGGTGCAGGATATCAAAAGGCAGAAAAGGTGTGCCTCACCTGAGCTGATGCTGCCACAGGTGATCCTGTGAGCCATGCCCAGCCAGCATACAGTGTGCTCACACAAGGTGAACCAGGTTCTGTTGCTCCTAGAATGACAGAAGTCATTACTTGGCACATCATTCTCTGCACATTAACAGTACCAGGAAAAAGCACTAATAATAATACAAATGACTGCAATTATTAGCAAAAGAATAACAGAAAAAAGACTTTGGACTGCATCTTTTCAGCTATAATGCCCAAAACTCACATTTGTTTCTAATCCACCTGTTCACTTATTCTGCTTCCGTCAAAGTGATGCTCTTTTGCATAAGCAAATGTATACCTGGTGTTGAGAGTCTGGCCTGCATTCAATGCTGTCACAAGGTATTTGCTTCAGCCTTGAAACTGGGCAAGTTACAATAGGGCAGATACATTAAGGGAATGGCTACTGCATAGTGAGCATCAACACATGATGTTAAAGCGTATGTTTTTAACAGGAACTGTTTCTTGAATATCGGCTGTCCATTTCGTTTGATTCTTGACCGCACCGCAAAAAAACGCTTATGCAACTCACCATGCTCCCCATTTTCACTTGTGGCTCCACGCAGCTCGGCCAGGAATCCCGTGGCAAGCAGGGCCAGGAAAGCGGCCAGGATTGGCACCCGCCACATGCCCGCCACAGTGGCCAAATGGCAGATGACAGCCAACCAAACAGCAGGCGACATGGCACGGAGAGGCCCCTCCGTCTGTGGTGTCCACCAGAACACCAGTGCACCGAGATAGCCCACCAACATGCCCCAGACCTGCGCACATTCATTTGCACAGTAAGACAGTGCAGCGGGGAAATCCTGCTTAAAGACACTAAAGAAAAAAAAGATTTTTCTCGTATTCGTAAATTACAATTTCATAATACCGAAAACACCACTCTTACTGCAAGAAGACGCTTGGTAAGCAAGAAAAGGCACGAGAAGAAAACACGGATGGCGACGCCACCTTGAAATTCCCACGACATAGATTTTGATGGCATCTAATAGGTCATATGTAGTTCCTAATTAGTAAAAATGAAGTACATTGTCCTCTGAAGGGGCCATAGACTTGACATATCAAGTTTCAGGAAATTTTGTTGAGCCAATGTCACCAAAATACAACAAATACACATTTGAAATCCGTGACGTCACACATGGAGATTTCAGCGTGAAGTTTAAAAATAAAATTTTAACCTTGATTTTCTCTTCTCTTAAAAAACATATGTTGGTTAAATTAACGACATTAGAGTTCTCAGAGTACAATTAATAGATCTAAACCGATTCATTGATTCACTTTAGTTGTCCCTTTAAGAATAAATAGCCAGTGCAATGCATGAAGCTTGCATTCAATCCGGCAAATAATTTTTCAGCAGAAGGGGCCTCACAAAGCAGCTTTTACACTGAAGCTGTTTATAGCGGGGTCTGGGGAAAGATCCATGTGCACCTGTGTCCATTCAGCTACAGTAGAGAGGTGCGTTTGAGGAAAAAGCACACTGAGGCACCCCGCAGTGTACATACATGGTGGTGAAATGATGTACGCTCCCCTCGGCCTGGAATGATGCCAGTGCCACCCATTTAAGAAGGCAGTTAATGATTGCTGTGGAGAAGACAGGGAGGTGAAACATGCTCGAAGCATTGAGTATAAGCAAGAAGCCAGGTGATGCCCAGTTAACACCCCATCTTCTGTTGTAGGTATTGCATGACCCTGTGTTACAAGGCGCAGCTTCGCTGCTGGTCAACCACCGTCACAGAACGGAGTGGCAGTGTAGTTTATTTCAAATGTGTTTTGTATCTTGCAACTCTTGCAAAGCAGTCCTGCAGAAGCCTGCAAGGTGCAGCAGGAAGGAAGGAAACAGAAAAAGGAGAAGGCAGGGAGGTTAACCAGAAACACTTCCGGTTGGCTACCCTACACTGGGGGATAGGGGAAGGGGAATAGAAAGACGAGAAATAGAGAGGAGGGAAGAGAGAGAAGAGATGCAGTGCATTCACTAGATCGTGCGGGATTGCACCACAAGTCAGAGGCGTTCGCACAAGCCCGTCGTTCTCAAAAAACACGAGTGTTTTTTGACCACCTGGGCTACCTGGTGCAGCAGGGTTTACGAAAAACTTCCATCCACCCGTGCGGGTATACAACAATTTTTTTTTCAAGTTGAGTGTGTTTTCCAACGATAAATTTTTCTGACTGCATGCATGCAAGTTTGTTAAAACTCACTGCTAAGTTAGCAGGTTACATGAGCATACTGGGCACAAATTAGTGCAACTACAAACTACAACAAGTGCTATCCTAGCGCAAGTCCTGTCCTTTACTACAAGTGAACCACACCGACCTTGTGTGGAGTTTTCAGAAAATGTTTCTCTTCACATGCCTTCACTACCTTCCCCTCCTCTCTGTCATTTCTACTGTGCTCAAAGCCGGACAAATGACAGATAGGTCCACTATGCCATTCAATCACGGTGGCCATCATGTCAGTACAGTGGCAGGGTTTCACTATAGCACCAGATGGTGCCATCACCTAATTTGACACATTAATTATAAAACAGCACCGTTGACAGAGGGCAAAGAAGGAAGAAGGGTCACACATGGCACTGAAATTGCAGTTGGTTACATATTCGGCGCTGTGCATGTCCCCTCTTCCTTCTTTGTCCTGCATCAGTAGCGCTGTTCTATAATTAATGCGGAAAACCACCAACTAACCCTATCCGCCAGTCTCCTTCAGTTAATTAGCCATAACAGTTCTCAAGTCTGGTCCTGCCAAAGGTACTCCTTAGTATGACCAGTGGCCACCGTATTTGTCAGTACCACATGTACAAAGATCTTGAAGACACAACGATGGCCTGAGAAATAGCAGCAATATATTGGGCAAGAATGAAAGCATTCCTACTAAAAGTTTGAACGTTGTTTCTGTTACCATTGTTTTTTAGGACTGTTGAATAAAACCACCTTCAGCCTCACTTATTGACTGAACGTCTGCATGCTCGGGTGAGATTGTGTCAAACGATGTTTCTTTAATGTCAACTAGAACTTCTGCTGCCCATGTCTATTCTTTAATCCACACCACCGCCTATTTTATTCTTTCTTAATGTTAAGCCTAACATTTTTTGGTTCATCACTTGCTGCAAAATCGTTTGCTGTTTCTCAAATTTTTTGTTAACCTCAAAATTTTTGCTCCTTAAGTTAGTACCAATAAATTGCAATGACTGCCCATTTTTAACCTTTCAGGCATAGTGGTAAGCCACTTGTCATGATTTGGTAATGCCTGCTTTAAGTGCATCTGACCCATTTTTATTCTTCTTTAACCTCCTGCACATAATCAGCATCCTCTGTTAATATCATCGTCATCATAGGTCTATCTTATGTCCACTGCAGTACACAGGCCTCTCCGAATGATTTCCAACCCACTCTGTTCTGTGCTAATTGATTCCATTTTATACCTGCAAAAATTTCTCAGTTTTGTTGCACCACGCAACCATTTGCCATCCTCAAAGGTGCTTCCCACCTTTTGGTATTCAGTCTGGCACTCAAATTGACCATCAGCTATCTGTCCTTCATGTGACCTGCACAGGCACATTTTTTAAAGACGATAGTCTTTCTTGGGGAACTTAAACGCAGGAATTTTGGTCTGTCTTTCTGTCTGCCTGTCTTTCTGTTTGTCGGCACGTCACCCGATTCAGCCACCCGGCCCAAGCTGAACCACTTGCCCAAGGGCCAGCCATCTTGAACGGCTGACTAGGTTCATACTTGTGTACATTGTTGATCAAAAAGCAAACATTACGCATATCTGAGGCGCAACATCACTAGGTAAGTATTAGGTGGTGTGTTCCTTTAATAGAAAATACATAGATACGTAATTCTAGAGACCCTAGTTTTTTAAGCTGCGCTGAAATTGCGACTGCGCTGAAACTTGCCTTCCTCCGTGCCCTCTGCACAAGCTCATTGTTGTGTTTCGGTTTCGGTTCAGTATTGCACTGTACGAATGCCATGGGGCGCCGCTCTGGCATTCCTGTTTTACCCAGGTGACGTGTAAATAAAAACGTGTGTGGAGAGTTGAGCGGACGTTTCTTCTGCTGCGGCGCTTCGCGCCAAACTCCGTGTTCGGGCTGGCTGGCGTCCCCGCCGGTCGCGTTGGTCACCGCCGGTCTCCGCCTACTGCTGCGCTGGGACTACCAGCCCGCAACACAGCACTCATGTTTCCTGACATATTGCCAGATGGCGTCCATATCTCACGCAGCGCCTCTTCTATCGTCTTTAGACGACATTTGCAGCAAAGCACGCAGATACGCGGCCAATTTTTCTCTCAATATCTACTAGGATATCGGCTACCCCTGTTTGTTCTCTGATCCACTCTGATGTCTTCCTACATGTTAGGGTTACGCCGATCCTTTTTTGTTCCATCACACACTGCGTGGTCCTTACAAGTTTCTTCGTTTTTCTCCAGGTTTCTGCCCTATATCTTAGAACTGGTGAAATACAATGGTTGCACACTTTGCAGCTTAGCCATAGTGGTAAGCTGCCAGCCATGAGTTGAGAATGTCTACTGTTTGCGCACCAGCCCATCCTCATTCTTCAGTGAACTTGCTTTACATGAGTAGGCTCCCTGTTAGTATTTGACCTGGATATACATACTCTTCTACTGATCCTATGGTCCAGTTGTCTATCACTAATTATTGCTCTCTCATCAGACCACCTAGCATTGTCTTTATCTACTGCATATTCATCTTAAAACCTAGTTTGATGCTTTCTCGGTTTAGGTCCTCAATCATTTTTTGCTATTTGTTGCCATGATTGCTGAAGGGTATGATGTTATATGCAAGCCGTAAAATGCTAAAATATTCTCCCTTAATCTTTATTCCTATTCCCAATCTAGCCAATTAAGTACCTCTTGTAGACATGCACAATATTACTGAGAACTAACAGACAAAAATGCCAAGGAAAGTATAAAGGAACTTATTTGTAGTAATTAAGATATAAATGTGAAGAAAGTAAAGTTGCCGCCGGCAGGGACCAAACCTGCGACCTTCGAATAACACGTCCGATGCTCTACCACTGAGCCACGGCGGCGGTCATCCTCCCGTCCACTTTATGGGGTATATATGTGCATTTAAGCCTTGGAGTGTTAGTCAGCGCCGATCACAACCATGGCGGCAAGTGTGGAGCACTTTTTCTGCCTGTTGGCGTCACGTAGCACGTGATCTTTTTACGAGCTGGCAGCTGACCAATAATCCCTCTCAGTAATATTGAGTAAAGACAAAGAAAACTGAGCCCTTAAACGTCTTCTTCTTTCCTTCATTTGTAGACATGCAGTAACTGATAATGGAGAGATTGCATATCTTGATTGGACCTCTTTCTCGATCGAGATTTTCCAGTTTTTCTTCAGGAGGAGCAGAGTAGCTGTGGAATCTCTGTATATATTGGCTATGGTATTCACGTACGTTTCAAGTACTCCTTGTCGACGCAATGCCTCCAGGACGGCTGGTATCTTTACAGAGTCAAATGCCTTTTCGTAATCAATGAATGTCATTTAAAGGATTTCCTTTTTATTACTGGGCAGTTTTCTAAATTACTTGATTAATCGCATGAGGGTGATCGATGGTAGAGCACCTTTCCTGAAGCCAGCTTGTTCTCTAGGTTGATTAAAGTCATCTGTGGCTCTTATCCTATTCGAAATTGTCTTCATGAATATTTGGTACAATGCTGTAAGAAGGCTGATTGGTCTGTAGTTCTTCAAATCTTTCACGTTTCCGTTCTTGTGTATTAGTAAAATATTGGCATTTTTCCAACTCTATGATACATTTAAAGTTTTAAGGCATAATGTGCAGAGTATCACAACCTTCTGAGATGCAAAATCTCCTCTATCTTTGATCAACTTGATGGTTGTACCGTCTTCTTTGGCTGCTTTTTTGCAGGACGTGCCTTGTATGGCCTTCCTAACCTCAGAACGACCGATAGCTGAGCAAGTTAGATTCATAATAAAAGACTGTGTAGGGTTTCGAATACGCCATTTGACTTCTCTCTTGTGTTTGCACACCTACTGTCTTTTACCTTTTTAACCTCATTAATAGTGTGCTTGAAACATAGGTGTTATGTTCAACATTGATTTCACTCGGAGTAGGGTGATCCATATCTGAACTATAAAGTTCTGAGTAAAACCCTTTCTGTCTAATTAAAATTATTAATAATATTATACTGTATCTTTTTAGCTGCTCTGATGCTGCCACCCTTTTTTACTGCTGCCTTCGTCTCTTTGAAGTTACAGTTTCGTATGTCACTGAGTTTACTTTTGAAGTAGAGCACCAAGTCGGGCAAGTTGGTTGACATTCATCGTAAAGGCTTTTTAACTGCGCTAAAAAACACGGACGTAGAAGAGGGACGTAATACAGATGTCACCTTTCACCCATTAAACATTCAGTTGCGAGTCTGCGCATGTAGACTCGCAATTCTTAGACTCACAACTGAATGTTTAATGGGCATAAGGTGACATATATGCCTCCTCTATGTCCACGTTTCTTAGCACAATAAAAGGCCTTTATGACAAGCTTACTTTTGCTGATCAATTTTGACAGCTCAGCAAGTTTTATTTTATCTCTTAAGGTAGTTACTTTCATCTGCTGTCGTTTCTTTAATGGTTTCAGAAGTCTTTAATGGCTTGAGAGAACTTGCTTACTTCTTGTGTTGGTGCCCTGCCTCGAACATCAAGAGCTGCTTCAGTAATTAGTTCAGTTACGGTTTCGTTCATGTCCTCTACATCTTCATTTTCTTCTTGTTCTAAAAAATTATACTTGTTCTCAAGTGCAATCCTAAATTCCTCTGCTTTTATCCTGATTACATACAGGCTCACCCGTTTTCTTTAATGATTAATTTTGTTCTTTTTCTCTGTAGGCTGAGTGTGATCTTTGCCCTCACCAACATATAATCGTTTCTTTTTATCTTGCTCACTACTTCTACACCCTGTATTATGCTTGGGTCCCTGCACATCATGAAATCCATTTCATTCTTTGTTTCTCTGTCACGGCTTTTCCATGCCCACCTCCTATTTCTATGCTTTTTAAAGAAGGTCTTCATTATGCAAAGAGAATTTCGTTCCGCAAATTCCACTAACATTTCTCGTTTATTAATTCCTAGAGTCTATACTGCTTCCTCCCCTTTCTGTTTTCTTGCTACTTTTGCACTGGGTTCATATCTTTGAATTACTAATTCTACATCCTCAAGAATTGTTCTACTTCCTCGTCATCATGGCTGAATGTTGGAACATACCCTTGTATTACTTTTACTAAGAGATACAATAATTAGCCAGGATAAACACAGCATGTACTCTTGCACAGATTCTAGAGGCTGATAGCAAGTTAAGTTTTCTTGTTCTCTTTCCAGGCTTTCAAACACTAGTCTTGTGTATAGGCATATTTTGCCTTACTCTCGCGCTTTGTCAGCTAACGTCCCCAACGATCGAAATTCAATCATCAGTATTGCAGAACAATACAAGTGAACCTTGTATATTAGAGTAAATAAACAAAGTGGTGCAAATTTAAAGAATTTCAGGAAACATTAGGCAGTCATAAGCAAAAGCTTATGCTCCCATTTCGGGCTACAGAGACAACTGGCTCGTGTAAGCGCAACTGCATTGTCTAGCGACTAGACAGCTTTATCTATCACGTAACACTGTGTAGGGCTCCTCTCAAAAGTATTTTTTTTTCTTTATCTATGTCGTTTCCTCCTTCCTGTCTATTTCTAGAGCACTAGGCAGTAGCACAGCAACAGGTGTAGAGCAGAATGAACAACAGCCTTGATACGCAGCTGCTACATGGCGGCAAGATAGCCACGCGCTACTTGTCTCCCTTCCTTTATCTTGCCCTTTGTGCTACGTTGACTCAGAACTCCCTTCTGCACACCTGTTGTACCCACGCTTTCACGACACAGATGCTTCGGTAAAAGAAAAAAAAGACTATAACATAGAAAAAAGGGCAAACAGCAGTCACAGAACCCCCTCTGCAGTCTGTTGCAATGTCTTGCAATTTTATTCAGTTAAACTTCCTTGTTTAGCGTGCATGGTGCAATACTGTTAAAACTATCACATTTATATGAGATCTTAACAATTTCTGGGGTTTTACATGGCAAATGCATGACATTATTATGAGACACATCATAGCGGGGTCTCCAGATTAATTTTGACCACCTGGGGTTCGTCAACGTGCACCTAAATCTGAGTACATGGATGTTCTTTGCATTTCACCCCCATTGAAAGGCGCTGACCTGTCATTTCATTTCCTGAAGAGTCACATAGTTCTCACGGTCTGTTTCTACACAGCACTGCAGTTTATGTTGTTATTCTAGGCACCAACATCATTCACTATTTTCTTTGTAGTGCACATTTCATTTCCTGAAGAGTCACATAGTTCTCATGGTCTGTTTCTACACAGCACTGCAGCTTAATTTGTTATTCTATGCACCAACATCATTCACTGTTTCCTTTGTAGTGCACATTTCATTTCCTGAAGAGTCACATAGTTCTCATGGTCTGTTTCTACACAGCACTACAGTTTATGTTGTTATTCTAGGCACCAACATCATTCACTATTTCCTTTGTAGTGCACATTTCATTTCCTGAAGAGTCACATAGTTCTCATGGTCTGTTTCTACACAGCACTGCAGTTTATGTTGTTATTCTAGGCACCAACATCATTCACTATTTCTTTGTAGTGCACATTTCATTTCCTGAAGAGTCACATAGTTCTCATGGTCTGTTTCTACACAGCACTGCAGTTTATGTTGTTATTCTAGGCACCAACATCATTCACTATTTTCTTTGTAGTGCACATTTCATTTCCTGAAGAGTCACATAGTTCTCATGGTCTGTTTCTACACAGCACTGCAGTTTATGTTGTTATTCTAGGCACCAACATCATTCACTATTTTCTTTGTAGTGCACATTTCATTTCCTGAAGAGTCACATAGTTCTCATGGTCTGTTTCTACACAGCACTGCAGTTATGTTGTTATTCTAGGCACCAACATCATTCACTATTTTCTTTGTAGTGCACATTTCATTTCCTGAAGAGTCACATAGTTCTCATGGTCTGTTTCTACACAGCACTGCAGTTTATGCTGTTATTCTATGCACCAACATCATTCACTATTTCCTTTGTAGTGCACATTTCATTTCCTGAAGAGTCACATAGTTCTCGTGGTCTGTTTCTACACAGCACTGCAGTTTATGTTGTTATTCTAGGCACCAACATCATTCACTATTTTCTTTGTAGTGCACATTTCATTTCCTGAAGAGTCGCATAGTTCTCATGGTCTGTTTCTACACAGCACTGCAGTTTATGTTGTTAATCTAGGCCCAACATCATTCACTATTTCTTTGTAGTGCACATTTCATTTCCTGAAGAGTCACATAGTTCTCATGGTCTGTTTCTACACAGCACTGCAGTTTATGCTGTTATTCTAGGCACCAACATCATTCACTGTTTCTTTTGTAGTGCACATTTCATTTCCTGAAGAGTCACATAGTTCTCATGGTCTGTTTCTACACAGCACTGCAGTTTATGTTGTTATTCTAGGCACCAACATCATTCACTATTTTCTTTGTAGTGCACATTTCATTTCCTGAAGAGTCACATAGTTCTCATGGTCTGTTTCTACACAGCACTGCAGTTTATGTGTTATTCTAGGCACCAACATCATTCACTATTTTCTTTGTAGTGCACATTTCATTTCCTGAAGAGTCACATAGTTCTCATGGTCTGTTTCTACACAGCACTGCAGTTTATGTTGTTATTCTAGGCACCAACATCATTCACTATTTTCTTTGTAGTGCACATTTCATTTCCTGAAGAGTCACATAGTTCTCATGGTCTGTTTCTACACAGCACTGCAGTTTATGCTGTTATTCTAGGCACCAACATCATTCACTATTTTCCTTTGTAGTGCACATTTCATTTCCTGAAGAGTCACATAGTTCTCATGGTCTGTTTCTACACAGCACTGCAGTTTATGCTTGTTATTCTAGGCACCAACATCATTCACTATTTCTTTGTAGTGCACATTTCATTTCCTGAAGAGTCACATAGTTCTCATGGTCTGTTTCTACACAGCACTGCAGTTTATGCTGTTATTCTAGGCACCAACATCATTCACTATTTCCTTTGTAGTGCACATTTCATTTCCTGAAGAGTCACATAGTTCTCATGGTCTGTTTCTACACAGCACTGCAGTTTATGCTGTTATTCTAGGCACCAACATCATTCACTATTTTCCTTTGTAGTGCACATTTCATTTCCTGAAGAGTCACATAGTTCTCATGGTCTGTTTCTACACAGCACTGCAGTTTATGCTGTTATTCTAGGCACCAACATCATTCCACTGTGGTTCCTTTGTAGTGCACATTCTCATTCCTTGAAGAGGTCACATAGTTCTCATGGTCTGTTTTCTACACAATGCACTGCAGTTTATGCTGTATTCTAGGCACCAAACAGCATTCACTGTTTCCTTGTAGTGCACATTCATTCCTGAAGAGTCCACATAGTTCTCATGGTCTGTTCTAGCACAGACTGCAGTTTTATTGCTGTTATTCTAGGCACCACCCTCATTCATGTGTTCCTTTGTGAGTGCACATTTCCCAGTTCCTGAAGAGTCACATAGCTTCTCATGGTCTGTTTCTACACAGCTACTGCAGTTTATGCTGGTATCTAGGCACCAACATCATTCACTGTTTCCTTTGTATGTGCACATTTCATTATTCCTGAAGAGTCACATAGTTCTCATGGTCTGTTTCTACACAGCACTGCAGGTTTATGCTGTATTCTAGGCACCAACATGCATTCTACTGTTTCCTTTGTAGTGCACATTTCATTTCCGGAAGAGTCACATAGTTCTCATGGTCTGTTTCTACACAGCACTGCATTTTATGAGTTATTCTAGGCACCAACATGATTCACTGTTTCCTTTGTAGTGCACATTTCATTTCCTGAAG